>NW_028322829.1:0-30000 GCF_047325235.1 Durio zibethinus | reverse complement strand
ACTAATAACCAACTCATCGCTTCGGATTATCTGGATCCAAAGAATCAGTCAAGATATGATATATTGGTCATATCATTATAGCAACTGAAATCTTTTTTTTTGCATTAAGTTAAGTAAAAAAAAACCAATCTGATTATGAATATATCTAAATTGTGAAGCAAAATAAAAAAGTATGTGGATAAATAGAAGGATGAGAGAAAGAGAGAAAAAGAAATAGAAATGAAATGATATATGATTCCAATATGTAAGGTCTACGAAGCATCTCATAAAGAGCAATGTAATAGAGCATCAATAGAGATTCATCAATAATTAGATGAATATCTGTTCATCGAAGAAAAAATCAAGAGCCTTAAGTCAATAAAGACTGAGAAGGTTGACTAAAGAACAAATTAACAAATTTTTTTATTAAATATTATTTATTAAATATTAAATTTTTATTTTTATTAAATATTAAATTTTTATTAAATATTAAATTAAGGCTCCATTGGAGAATTCAGACCTAAGCATTAATCGAGAAGCGATGGGGACGACGGAACCCGTGAATGCAGAGGATTCTATTGAAAACGAATCCTAATGATTTATCGGGTAGGATGGCGGAACAAACCAGAGACCACTTCATTTCTTTTTATTCTGTTCTGATTCTGAGAGGTCATGAGTTAACCCGACAACTGAAATAGATATTGAAAGAGTAAATATTCGCCCGCGAAAATTTTATTTTCATTTTAAAAATTTTATTTTCATTTTTTTTTTTTATTTTCATTTTAAAAATTTTATTTTCATTTTATTTGATTGTTAAATTTTTGTCGATCCGAGATGAATATGATAAAAAAAGACAAAACAAAATAAAGATTCGTTATAACATTATAACAAAAACAAGATAAGACATTATCTATAAATAGAATCCATGTTTAATTACTTATATATATATCCAATATATATCCAAACAAGATATACAAATTTATAATAGATCAGATAAAATCTCAAATAGATCAGATAAAATCTCAAAGCAAAGAATCCCAGGATTCAATCTATTATTCAGTAACTACCTATATATCTTAAGAATAAAATAAAATATTTTTTAGTCATTTTTTTCGCGAGGAGCTGGATGAGAAGAAACTCTCATGTCCAGTTCTGTAGTAGAGATGGAATTAATAAACAACCATCAACTATAACCCAAAAAGAACCAGATTTCGTAACCAACATAGAGGAAGAATGAAAGGAATATCTTATCGAGGTAATCGCATTTGTTTCGGTAGATATGCTCTTCAAGCACTTGAACCCGCTTGGATTACATCTAGACAAATAGAAGCGGGGCGCCGCGCAATGACACGAAATGTACGCCGTGGTGGAAAAATATGGGTACGTATATTTCCAGACAAACCAGTTACGGTAAGATCTACAGAAACACGTATGGGTTCGGGGAAAGGATCTCCCGAGTATTGGGTAGCTGTCGTTAAACCGGGCAGAATACTTTATGAAATGAGCGGAGTAGCCGAAAATATAGCAAGAAAGGCTATTTCAATAGCGGCGTCCAAAATGCCTATAAAAACTCAATTCATTATTTCAGGATAGGAATATAGAACCAAAGGAAAGAAGTCTTGGGAATAAAAAAAACAATTGCGGGTTTCCTTTTTTTTTTTTTTTTGACAAACAATATTTCTTTTTTTCTTCGTCCTTTGTTCCATTGAAAGAAGAGATTAAAAAAAATGATTCAACCTCAGACCCATTTGAATGTAGCAGATAACAGCGGGGCCCGAGAATTAATGTGTATTCGAGTCATAGGAGCTAGTAATCGCCGATATGCTCATATTGGTGACGTTATTGTTGCTGTGATCAAGAAAGCAGTACCAAAGGCACCTCTAGAAAGATCAGAAGTGATCAGAGCTGTAATTGTACGTACTTGTAAAGAACTCAAACGCGACAACGGTATGATAATACGATATGATGACAATGCTGCAGTTGTCATTGATCAAAAAGGAAATCCAAAAGGAACTCGAATTTTTGGTGCGATCGCCGGGGAATTGAGACAGTTAAATTTCACTAAAATAGTTTCATTAGCTCCTGAGGTATTATAAGACGAGACCTCAATTCAATATAGTTATAGTATTTAAATTAGAGTATTTAAATGACATAGATTAATTAGTAGATTGTGTCTCACGTATATACCTTTACTAAGTAAAAAAAAAAAAAGAACATGTTGGTTATATCAAAATTCGGGAGCAACAATAATTTTAGTTTACCATGGGTAAGGACACTATTGCTGACATAATAACTTCTATACGAAATGCTGACATGAATAGAAAAGGAACGATTCGAATAGGATCTACTAACATCACTGAAAACATTGTTAAAATACTTTTACGAGAAGGTTTTATCGATAACATAAGGAAACATCGGGAAAGAAACAAATATTTTTTGGTTTTAACCCTACGGCATAGAAGGAATAGGAAAGGACCATATAGAACTATTTTAAATTTACGACGGATCAGTCGACCCGGTCTACGAATCTATTCTAACTATCAACAAATTCCTAGAATTTTAGGCGGGATGGGGATTGTAATTCTTTCTACTTCTCGGGGTATAATGACAGACCGGGAGGCTCGACTAGAAGGAATCGGCGGAGAAATTTTGTGTTATATATGGTAATCTGTCTAACATCCGAATTGTATCCGAATCCGAAACTTTCCATTTGTGAAAAAAAAAAGCACGGGTTGTCTAATAGAACTCCTCCTGCCCTACAGTAGTTGATACGTCAAGGAAGTTTTACCTGGAATAAAAGAACAAAAATGGATTCATGGAGGTTTAATTAGTGAATCACGTCCACTCCAGATTCCTTTAGATAATGAAGATCTGATTCTAGGTTATGTTTCAGGAAGGGTCCGATCGAGTTTTATACGTATACCACCGTGGGATAGAGTCAACAAAAGTGAAGTAAGTGCTTATGATTCAACCAGGGGGCGTATAATTTATAGACTCCGCAACAAGGATTCGAACGATTAGGTAGTTTTTTCAACTTCAAGATTCCTTTCAGGGGGATCCAATTCAAGGTTCAAAAATTTCAAGAAACTTATTTTCTTCCAATAAGTAGATTCGGAAAAATTTAAGGAATAACAACTATGAAAATAAGGGCTTCCGTTCGTAAAATTTGTGAAAAATGTCGACTAATCCGTAGGAGGGGACGAATTGTCGTAATTTGTTCCAACCCGAGACATAAACAGAGACAAGGATAATCTTTCTATTCTAAAAAGAACTCCTTAAAGTTAAAGAAAAGAAACTAATCTTAAAGAAAGCGATGAACAAATAAAAATAGAAGATCTGTTTTGACATGAAATGGATATATCCATATATCTCTGACTTATCCTTATGAAATGATAAAATATGGCAAAACCTATACCAAAAGTTGGTTCACGTAGGAATGGGCGCAGTAGTGCACGGAAAAGTGCACGTAGAATACCAAAAGGAGTTATTCATGTTCAAGCAAGTTTCAACAATACCATTGTTACTATTACAGATGTACGGGGTCAGGTAATTTCTTCTTCCTCCGCCGGTACTTGTGGATTCAAGGGTCCAAGAAGAGGGACTCCTTTTGCTGCTCAAACCGCAGCGAGAAATGCTATTCGAGCAGTAGTAGACCAAGGTATGCGACGAGTGGAAGTTCTGATAAAAGGTCCTGGTCTCGGAAGAGATGGAGCATTACGAGCTATTCGTAGAAGTGGTATACTATTAAGTTTCGTACGGGATGTAACCCCTATGCCACATAATGGCTGTAGACCTCCTAAAAAAAAACGTGTGTAGAAATAAACACTAAAGAGATTTCAAGAGAAATAAATGATTCAATGATCTGATCAAATAAAATAATATTACTATGGTTCGAGAGAAAGTAAAAGTCTCTACTCGGACACTGCAGTGGAAGTGTGTTGAATCAAGAACAGATAGTAAGCGTCTTTATTATGGACGCTTTATTCTGTCTCCACTTATGAAAGGCCAAGCCGACACAATAGGCATTGCGATGCGAAGAGCTTTGCTTGGAGAAATAGAAGGAACATGTATTACACGTGCAAAATCTGAGAAAATACCACACGAATATTCTACCATAGTAGGTATTCAAGAATCAGTACATGAAATTTTAATGAATTTAAAAGCAATTGTATTGAGAAGTAATTTGTATGGAACTCGTAACGCCTTTATTTGTGCCAAGGGTCCCGGATATGTAACTGCTCAAGACATCATCTTACCGCCTTCTGTGGAAATCGTTGATAATACACAGCATATAGCTAGCCTAACCGAACCAATTGATTTGTGTATTGGATTACAAATCGAGAGAAATAGAGGATACGGTATAAAAACGCCAAAGAACTTTCACGACGGAAGTTATCCTATAGATGCTGTATTCATGCCTGTTCGAAATGCGAATCATAGTATTCATTGTTATGGGAATGATAATGAAAAACAGGAGATACTTTTTCTAGAAATATGGACAAATGGAAGTTTAACTCCTAAAGAAGCACTTCATGAAGCCTCTCGGAATTTGATTGATTTATTTATTCCCTTTCTAGATGCGGAAGAAGAAAACTTACATTTAGAAAACAATCAACACAACGTTACTTTACCTTTTTTTCCTTTTCATGATAGATTAGCTAAACTAAGAAAAAAGAAAAAAGAAATAGCATTGAAATATATTTTTATTGACCAATCAGAATTGCCTCCCAGGATCTATAATTGTCTCAAAAAGTCCAATATACATACATTATTGGACCTTTTGAATAACAGTCAAGAAGACCTTATGAAAATTGAACACTTTCGCATAGAAGATGTAAAACAAATATTGGGCATTCTAGAAAAGAAGTAGAAAAGCATTGCGAAATTGATTTACCAAAATTTTAAATCCATTGGATTTAGGATTTATTTCATTTTTTTTTTTTTTACTTTAGAAAATTAGAAAAAAAAAAAAAAAACGAAAATGGATTTTGAACCTTCAGCACAATCCATATATTGGGACCAGAATTGAATAAATGTATCTAGGGAGAATTCACTTTGACTTTGAAGTGACTACTCCCTAGATACGCACATCATGATATTTTATTTTAAAATTGATTCAATTTAAAAAAGACCTAAAGTTAGGGATTTATCAATCGGTAATGTTGCTCCAATACCCAACCAAAGGGCCACCGCAGTACCAATCAAAAAAACGGTTGTCGCTACTGGACGACGAAATGGATTTTGGAATTTATTAACATTTTCCAAAAAAGGTACTGTTAATAATCCCGCAGGTACTGAAACCATTAAAAGAACACCCAATAACTTGTTAGGTACTGTACGAAGTATTTGAAATACAGGAAAGAAATACCATTCAGGTAATATTTCCAAAGGAGTTGCAAATGGATCCGCGGGTTCACCAATCATTGAAGGTTCTAGAACCGCTAAGCCTACGTTACAAGCAATAGTACCGAGAATTACTACTGGAAAAATATATAAAAGATCATTGGGCCATGCGGGTTCCCCATAATAATTATGACCCATACCTTTAGCTAATTTAGCTCTTAATACAGGATCGTTCAAGTCAGGTTTTTTTGTTATTAGGATAGGTGAATTTTTCTAGATCCATCCCCCGAAGGAACCGGACATGATAATTTTTCATCATCCGGCTCAAGCAAAAATCAATCGAATCAAATGGATACAAACGGATACATATAAAATGAATCTATATGTTATCCACACATATATGAATGATTTCATATGTAAGAAAAAAGTTACCTGATTCCATTTTACGAAGTTGCAACTATACATTCCAAGGAATGCCATTTTTACAGGTAAATGCTCAATACCCAAGTAGGCGTACAAAGTTGATCGTGATCAAGTGCTTTCTGGGTCGTCTTAGGCCTTGCGATTCACCTTTATCCCAAAAATATATCGAGATTTTTTACATACAAAGGATTTACTTGTTACTAATATAGTCTAGCCTTTGCTCTTCTTTAGATCCCTTGTTTCACTCCGATAGTATAATAATAATAAATCGGGTCGATGCAGAAGAAATGAATGTATTTTCATACTATTAAGATAAGAAAGTAAAAAAAAAATAAAAATAAATAAATAAAATCTAATTTGCATTATGCCAAATCACTTATTCTACTGGATCTTACGGAGCCCTGTTCATACACGACATCGTCAGGTCTGATCATAGAAAAGATTCTCTTCAAGCGAACCAGCCTATCCTTTGTATGGGGCTTACACGGTGGTTGGAACAAAGACACATTTGGTTGTGAATTCCAATGTAGCAGATAAAGGCATATTTCTGCATGGCCCAATCAATAGTTCAAGTCACACACTCCCATAATCCATTTTCTCTTCGGGGAATTCCCTTCAACTATTCATGTCATATCAAATAAATAATAGAATATTGTGGAGTTGAAAGGAAATATCCAAATACATGTCTTATTTTTTTTTTTTTTTCAACAATCCATATTTGTAGCAATGAAATACTATTGTTCCTCCCCCAAGTAATAAGATAAATGATTGGCAAGTAATAAGATAAATGATTGGTTACAATATAGCTATGGTCTATATTCTCTATAAAGGACCAGAAATGCCTTGCTTACGTATCATTAGGAAATGCATTAACATAAATACAGCAGTAAGAAGGGGTAATACAAAAGTGTGTAAACTATAAAAACGGGTCAAAGTGGATTGTCCCACACTAGCACTTCCACGCAATAACTCTACCAAAGGCGATCCTATTACCGGAATAGCTTCCGGAACGCCTGTTACGATTTTGACTGCCCAATAACCAATTTGGTCCCAAGGTAAGGAATAACCTGTTACACCAAAAGATGCAGTCAACACAGCCAGAACCACGCCTGTAACCCAAGTCAATTCGCGAGGTTTTTTAAAACCACCAGTGAGATAGACACGAAATACGTGCAGGATCATCATTAAGACCATCATACTTGCCGACCATCGATGAACTGATCGGATTAACCAACCAAAGTTAGCTTCAGTCATTATGTATTGAACAGAAGTAAAAGCCTCAGTAACGGTTGGACGATAGTAAAAAGTCATAGCAAATCCTGTAGCTACTTGTACCAAAAAACAAGTAAGCGTAATTCCTCCTAGACAATAAAATATGTTAACATGAGGAGGAACATATTTACTAGTTATATCATCTGCAATCGCCTGAATCTCGAGGCGTTCTTCGAACCAATCATAGACTTTATTGAGATAGGTAAACCAAGAGGACTCCCCCCCTGAGAACCGTATATGAGAATTTCATCTCGTACAGCTCAAACAAAAACACCCAAATAATAGCTGAAACGGATATGGAATAGAAAGTTTGAAACTTCTTAATCTTTTCATTCAATTTTATCTGAAGACACAAAAGAGTAAAAATCCGAAAGCTCTTTTTTGTAGTTGTAATTATAATGCCAAAAAATCAAGTCGGCGCATTCGTCTTTATGTTGATCAGGCCTCTTGAATCTTCTATTTACCTACTTATTTCTTTTCTTTTTCTTTGCTTTGATTTGTTATTTATATGGAATGTGGCTTTATTCTTGTTTTCTTTATTTTTAATAGGAATTCTCTTGTTAAGACCCTATGAATCAATTGAAACTTCAGATTCATACCAGAACCGCGATGATTCAATAAAACCTTCAAACTAAGTCCAAAGATTCTTTGAGTAAGAATTATTGGATCATCACTTATTCAATGAATAGAATAGATATAATAAATAAAAATACAAAGAAAAGAAAGGTTTGTCCTTTGATCAAAATAAGCATAAACTAAATGAGAGTTTGAAAGAAGAAAAAATTTCTCGATTTATAAATAAAAAACCTCTTTCTTTGAAAATTTTTTTTTTTTTTGAGTCCGGCCGCGAGGTTTGAATATTAAGTATGAATCATAGTTCGAATACTTCGTGATCCATTTCATATATTCCGTGCTCCAGATACTAGAATGGCTATCCGACGGGATAAAACTATCTCGATCAAGAGGACAGACCCATTTTCTGTACTATCAATAGGATCAATTATAACAAGTCACACACTCATATTCCGGAAATACAGAAACAAAAAAAATTTCGCGGTCGAACTACCAAAATAGAATGGGCTAAAAAAAATCCGAGAACTAAAAGTTTCACTTTTTGTATTGAAAAGCGAGGCTTCGTGGTTCTTGTGAATCTAATTCAGCGAAATTCCATCCAGTAAAACGGAAGAATTATAAATCTCCAAAATAATAGATAAGAATATCGAAAATAAAGCCATTGCGACACCCATCAAAGGAGTCGTTCCCCATCCAGGAGCTACTTTACCATATTCCGAATTCAATGGTTTCAAAAAATCCCCTACAACAGTTCGTCTTGGACCAGATCTAGAACTACCCTCAACGGTTTGTGTAGCCATAAATCTTATTTTGTATTCAGTGAGATCTGTTGACTTTGTATATCATTCCGCTGTAAATAAACGATCTTATCATAGATCCATTGTGATCTTGAAATTATATTTATATTTATATTATTTATATTTATATTTATATATATTATTTATATAATTATATAATAATGGAAACAGCAACTTTAGTCGCCATCTCTATATCTGGTTTACTTGTAAGTTTTACTGGGTACGCCTTATATACTGCCTTTGGGCAACCCTCTCAACAATTAAGGGATCCATTCGAGGAACACGGGGACTAATTGAAGTAATGAGCCTCCCAATATAATATTGGGAGGCTCATTACTTCAATTGAGATAATGAAAAATCATTTCATTTTTTTAGTTGGAACTTTAGGCGGTTCTCGAAAAAAGATAGCGAAAAAAATTATCCCTAGAGTAGATACTAAGAGGAATGTATAAACCAATGCTTCCATAAATTCGATCGTGGTTTACAATTATAGCTTCCGTACCTATTTATTTAGAATCATCTCCCGAATAAAATAACGAAAGAACAAGAATCAAAGAAAAGGCAGCGATTTTAATCAAGATTTTTACAGCAGCCTATGTCAAATCACAAACAGAAAATAGAAGCGAAAAATAACAAAGCAATCTTGCATCAGACTACTTGTCTTCTTGTAGTTGGATCTCCAAGTTTTTGGAATGCTCCAAATTCCACTTGAGCATCCAAATCTGGATCAATACCGGCAAAAACATCTCTGAACAGGGTTCTAGCACCATGCCAAATGTGTCCGAAGAAGAAAAGCAAAGCAAACGAAGCATGCCCAAAAGTAAACCAACCCCTTGGACTGCTACGAAAAACACCATCGGATTTCAAAGTAGCACGATCTAATTCAAAAATTTCACCCAATTGAGCACGTCTAGCATATTTTTTCACAGTAGCAGGATCACTATAACTCACTCCATTGAGTTCGCCACCATAGAACTCAACAGTTACACCTACTTGTTCGACACTATACTTCGATTCTGCCCTTCTAAAAGGAACATCCGCTCTAACAATTCCGTCTCCGTCTACCAAAACAACCGGAAATGTTTCAAAAAAAGTAGGCATACGACGTACAAAAAGTTCACGCCCTTCTTTATCTCTAAAGATAGGGTGTCCTAACCACCCAACGGCTATTCCATCCCCGTTGTCCATTGAACCCGCTCTGAATAATCCTCCTTTTGCCGGATTATTGCCAATGTAATCATAAAAAGCTAATTTTTCAGGAATTTTAGACCAAGCTTCTGATAAACTTTGATTTTCGGCTAACCCAGCACTAACCCTTCGATATATTTCTTGCTGGAAGTATCCTTGATCCCATTGATAACGAGTAGGACCAAATAATTCGATGGGGGTAGTTGCTGAACCATACCACATAGTTCCAGTAACAACAAAAGCTGCAAAAAAGACAGCAGCTATACTACTGGAAAGGACGGTTTCAATATTTCCCATACGTAATCCTTTGTATAAACGTTGGGGCGGACGGACACTAAGATGGAATAAGCCCGCTAATATGCCCAATGTCCCTGCTGCAATATGATGAGAGGCTATTCCTCCCGGAACAAAAGGATCAAAACCTTCCACGCCCCACGCTGGATTTACAGGTTGTACCTTTCCGGTTAGTCCATAAGGGTCGGACACCCATATTCCAGGACCATACAATCCTGTTACATGAAATGCGCCAAAGCCAAAGCAAGCCACTCCTGAGAGAAATAAATGAATTCCAAAAATCTTGGGCAAATCCAAAGAGGGTTTTCCTGTGCGCTCATCACAAAAAATTTCTAGATCCCAATATACCCAATGCCAGATAGCTGCCAAGAAGCACAAGCCAGAAAACACAATATGTGCTCCGGCCACACCTTCGTAACTCCAAATACCCGGATTTGTTATAGTCCGCCCCGTAATACTCCAACCGCCCCATGAATTGGTTATTCCTAAACGAGTCATGAAGGGTATAACGAACATACCTTGTCTCCACATTGGATCAAGAACGGGATCGGAGGGATCAAAAACAGCTAATTCATATAGAGCCATTGAACCGGCCCAACCAGCAACCAGAGCTGTATGCATTATATGAACAGAAAGCAAGCGACCGGGATCATTCAATACGACAGTATGAACACGATACCAAGGCAAACCCATGGAAATACCCCTTTATCAAATCAACGAAAAATAGACACTATGTAACTTTATTGCATTGGAATACCTCCCCTTTTCGGTGGATTCTTTCGGAGAAAGGATTAATGTTTGTTCTATTCCATTAGTAATAAGGGAAGAATTCGGCTCAGAAGAAAAAAGAGAAGCAGATCTATTCTATACTCGATAAGTATCAATACGCAATGGGGGTTGATCCTATTTTTTATGAATGAATGCATCCCTATTTGTTCATCATTCAAAGGACCTATTCGTAAGAATTCTCTTTCATTCATTCCGCCTTTCTTTATTTTATGGCCTTAGTCTATCTATGTATAAAATATGATAAAGGCCCATATTATTAAGACCATTATTACATATTATTAAGATAAGACCATTATTACGTATTACATTACGTATTACGCTTCCACAATCAAAGTGAAATATAATATTACATATTATAATATTACATATTATTAAGATAAGACCATTATTACGTATTACATTACGTATTACGCTTCCACAATCAAAGTGAAATATAATATTACATATTATAATATTACATATTATTAAGATAAGACCATTATTACGTATTACATTACGTATTACGCTTCCACAATCAAAGTGAAATATAATATTACATATTATTAAGATAAGACCATTATTACGTATTACATTACGTATTACGCTTCCACAATCAAAGCGAAATATAATTTTACATTCTTTTTACTTTATGCCTGTTGGTATTCCAAAAGTTCCTTTTCAAGTTCCGGGAGATAACGATGCAAGCTGGGTTGACATATAGTGCGACTTGTCAAATATATTGGGTCATATGGGATTCCCCCGTTCTCTCGCCCGATCGAGATATCCCCTGTTTCGCCCCAAAAAGATTGATTGAATTATCAAAAATTTGTAGCGGGAAGTGTAATGAAGTGCAATTAGAGATCCATTTCATGGGGGTGTATCCAGATTAATATTTTCAATTAGAATGATTTATGGTTGGCTTGGTTGGACTGATAAAATGAAGTATCCAGGCTCCGTTTAGAAAAAACCCAATTGGTAATATATTTATGATTACCACCTATATCATAATCATAATTTTTCTTTTTTTTTTTAATTATAAATAAGAGCGATTTCAAACTGTTAATCAATCGAATAATATGGGAAATACGTTGAATATTTGGCGAAAAACATGAAAGAAAAAGGAATTAAATTAAAATAAAAAAAGGAAATGAAATCATAGCAAAAAGACGTGGTATTGGGTCATTTGTCCTATATGTGCAAATAAAAATCGGGCAGATCTTTACTCGGAGTAGAGCATAAACCTAAAAAAATTGAATAAAAAATTGACGAACCCCATTCAGGAACAAGAAAATGACATCGTGATTTGGATTGAATCGCAATGAAAAAAAAATGGATCAATGAAAAGTTTGTGCAATAAGTTTAGCGAATTTTTTCTATATTATAGGAAAACGGGCCAAAACTCATCTTTCTTTAATTTAATTTTAAATTTCATTTTATTTAAAAAATGTAAGAAAAAGCCCCTTCATTAGAAATTAGAAGTTAGAAAGGTCCGACTAGAAAAAACAAAGGATGGCTGGAATCTACACATTGATTTTTTTTCGCAATTTTTGTTGAACCGTATGCATCAAAAGGTGCCTGTACGGCTACTAAGGGATACAATTTTATCCTAATCAACCGAATTTATCGAGAAAGATTGCTTTTTTTGGGCAAAGAGCTTGATATCCAGACCTCGAATCAACTTGCGGGTATTATGATCTATCTCAGTATAGAGAGTAATAGCCGAGACCTGTTTTTTTTTATAAACTCTCCTGGCGGAGGGATAGTATCTGGATTATCTCTTTTTGATACTATGCAAGCAGTGGAACCAGATGTGCATACACTAGCCATGGGATTGACCGCTTCAATCGCAGCTTTTCTCTCTTGGTCGGAGGAGAAATTACCAAACGCAGAGCATTCCCTCACGCTCGGCGCCAATGAGTTTTTTTTTTTTATTATTGATGGAAAGAAAAAAGAAGACTATGCCTTCGCCATATGAAATATGAATTAGTAAGTAATAATAGCATGGCACTTTGAATTCGATATGAAATTTTTTTTTTATTTCTTTTTTTTTTTTTCAAAAAAAAATATTAGATTATGTATCGAAAGAGTAGTATGAGAGAAGGGGCATTTCCAATTTGATCTTAGCTATCGTGGGCCCATCTCAGGCGTCACAAACTTTTTTTCTTTTCCTACCAGAGGCTATTAACAATATTTATGTTATGAAAGAGTACGAAAAAAAAAAAGACTATTTTTTTTCTTTCTTTTTTTTTTTTCAAAAAAAAAAAGAAACTTTGGGATTGCTGAATCACAGACGAAATAAATATATAAAGCAACGGAGCCATCATAGTATTTTTAAACTTTTCCGAAAAAAAAAGAAAAAGAAGGATGGTAATTGGATTATTTATTAATCTGGGTCTAATAGACTCTATATTTTCTCTTTTTTTCGATGAAAGAAAAAAGAGAATTCCATTGTAAAGCCGTATGCAATTGTAAAGCCGTATGCAATGCGCAAAAAATGCCTGTACGGTTGTTCAATTCTATAGCTATTCTTCTCGCCTCATTATGTGAGTTAGAAGTATGTTATATCATCAGGGTAATGATCCATCAACCTATTAGTATGCTTAAGGATGATGGCTTCAAAGACTGGGTCATGGAAACAGACGAAGTAATGAAAATGCAAGAAGACATCATAGAGGCTTATGTACAAAGAACGGGCCAGCCCCGATGGGTTATAAACAAAGACATGGAAAGAGATAATTTTATGTCAGCAAAAGAAGCCAAAGATCATGGAATTGTGGATCATATAGTGCGTACAGAATCGAGACCTATAGTGAATGAAAAACCTATAGTGAATGAAAAACCTATAGTGAATGAAAAACCTATAGTGAATGAAAAACCTATAGTGAATAACAAACCTATAGTGAATGAAAAACCTATAGTGAATGAAAAACCTATAGTGAATGAAAAACCTATAGTGAATGAAAAACCTATAGTGAATAACAAACCTATAGTGAATAACAAACCTATAGTGAATAACAAACCTATAGTGAATAAAAAATGGAGACTAGTTAACGACAATGGCAATGGAAGACCACCATTTGACGACAATGGCAATGGAAGACCACCATTTGACGACAATGGCAATGGAAGACCACCATTTGACGACAATGGCAATGGAAGACCACCATTTGACGACAATGGCAATGGAAGACCACCATTTGACGACAATGGCAATGGAAGACCACCATTTGACGACAATGGCAATGGAAGACCACCATTTGACGACAATGGCAATGGAAGACCACCATTTGACGACAATGGCAATGGAAGACCACCATTTGACGACAATGGAACACCATTTAATTTTGATTTAGATTGATTTAATCCCTCTTATTCCTTTCCTTCTTTTTCTCTTTAATAGATTAATATTTTATTAATCTATTAAAGAGAAAAAGAAGTAATTCATAATCATCTGGTTAGGATCGATCTAAACCAGTCTATTATGTATATGATTGTATATGATTCAGCATGCCAACTATTAAACAACTTATTAGAAATGCAAGACAGCCAATTAGAAATGTCACGAAAGCCCCTGCTCTTCGGGGATGTCCTCAGCGCCGAGGAAGATGTACTAGGGTGTATGTGCGACTTGTTCAGATCATGGGCTGAGAAAAAGGAAACAATTTTTCAGTATCAACGATCAGTACCAGTGAATAGAATGGGGTTCTTCCGTTCACTATCTAAAAAAGATAGATCTACCATATCCTTCTATTGTGTATGAAATTTATGGTTTCCATTGGCGCAAATCCAATCTTGGAATTTTTTAAAAATTCCCCATTGGTAGCAAATGCTTATCCATTAAGCGGGGAAAATCCTATTTAAAAAGCAAAAAGATTATGCTTCGACTCTTGCAAAGAACGGACTAACAGGGTCAGCTACCCAATTAATCCTCCTAATTACATACCGTTACTGTATAAGATAGATCTCGTTGTGAAAGATCTATTACTGAAAAATTTATGAGTAGAGCCGA
This sequence comes from Durio zibethinus, assembly GCF_047325235.1. Classification (NCBI taxonomy): domain Eukaryota; kingdom Viridiplantae; phylum Streptophyta; class Magnoliopsida; order Malvales; family Malvaceae; genus Durio; species Durio zibethinus. The sequence goes on along the minus strand of NW_028322829.1, from coordinate 15,354 downwards.
AGAGTGTGAACTGTACAAGTTACCAATTAAATGTTAAATGAAGGAATGAGCTCCGGTGTATAGAGGGGACCTCACCGTTTAAGAAGTAACCATAGAAACGATGGAACCCACTATTTATTTATCCATTTCTATTTACTCCTTTATTTTAGTTAATATGCTTTTTTTGATACCTAGTATCAATACAATTTCTTATTTCAAGGCGAAATGAAATGCCTAGAAAAAAGGAAAAATCGTGGGCGGGACGGTTATAGTAGCAAAAGCCATTGGAATTTTTATTTTATACATTGGAAGAATCCGTTTTGTTATTAATAGACTAGAAAAGAATAACTGAAAGAAAGAATTAGTTATTCATCAAAATTTCTTTTATTCAATGACCAGAATGAAAGAGGGATATATAGCTCGGAGACAAAGAGTAAGAGCTTTGGTTTCGGCTGATCGGGATAGAGATAGGAAAAAAAGATATTTTCGTCGTTTGTGGATCACTCGAATAAATGCAGGAATTCGAGGAATGGGGGTATCCTATAATTATAGTAGATTAATAAAAAATCGGTACAAGAAACAGTTGCTTCTTAATCGTAAAATACTTGCACAAATAGCTATCTCAAATAGGAATTGTCTTTATATGATTTCCAACGAGATTATAAAATAAGGAGATCGGAAGGAATCCACCGAAATGCTTTAAATGAAATGGGGTTCCCTCGAGAATGAACTCGAGGGAGGTAGAGTAGAAATTAATATGATAAAAAAATTCTGATAAGGTCATCAAAACAAGAAAACAAGATGAGCGAAGACGCTCAATAAAAAAAAAAAAAATTTATTTTTCTTCCCCAACCCGATTCGATTCTTTTATTTATTTCTTTTTTCTTACGACACGACAATTTTGATTATCAGATTTTTTGAATAAAGCATCAGTCTACGTTTGATAATTTTGAGTCAATTGAAGGGTAAGCCTATTTATTTCTGGTTCTAAGAGCAGTAGTTCTAGCGGTCGACTCTCTTCTTTCAAATCGTTTCTCATTTCTGGTTCTAGTTCTAGCGGTCGACTCCCTTCTTTCAAATCGTTTCTCATTATTAATAAAGGGTAACGAAGATAAAATACGAGCTTGTTTTATAGCAATAGTAATTAATCGTTGTTGTTTTAAAGTCAATCTATTTACTCGCCTAGATAAGATTTTTCCTTGTTCACTAATAAATCGACTAATTAAACTCATGTTTCTATAATCAATTCGATCCCCCGATTGGATCGGGGGCAAACGCCTACGAAAAGATCGCTTGTATTTATCCATCATTTCTTTATTCCTTATTTCTAAAAATAATCCTATCCTATCCTTTTCTAAAATCCTATTTTGATCGGATCAAATTCAAATTATAGAATTAATAGAATAAATACGATTTGCTTTGTTTTTTTTATTATTGTATTATTTATTTATTATTTATTTCTTATTTATTTGTTTATTTTATTAGTTTATTTTAATTATTTATTTATTATTTATTTGTTTATTTTATTAGTTTATTTTATTATTATATTATTTATAGATATTTATTTAAATATAATTTCATATTTTAATATATTTAATATATAAATATAATTTCATATTTTAATATATTTAATATATAAATATAATTTCATATTTTAATATATTTAATATATAAATATAATTTCATATTTTAATATATTTAATATATAAATATAATTTCATATTTTAATATATTTAATATATAAAATATAAATATAATTTAATATTTTAATATATTTAATATATAAATATAATTTAAATAAATATCTATAACTGTGATAATACATAAATAATAAATAAATATAATTTATAAATATATATAAATATAATTTCATATTTTAATATATTTAATATATAAAATATAAATATAATTTAATATTTTAATATATTTAATATATAAATATAATTTAAATAAATATCTATAACTGTGATAATACATAAATAATAAATAAATATAATTTATAAATATATATAGAACCGACACGAAAATAATAAATAATTAATAAAATAAGAAATAAATAATGAAATATAGTAATAAATACAAAATATAGTAATAACTAAAAAATATAGTAATGAATAAATCATACAATATAATAAATAATACAATATTAACAATATTAAAATTAACAACAATATTAAAATTAACAATATTAAAATAATCATTATGCACGAATAGAAAATAAAAAAAAAAATAGTTAGTGATATTAAAAATCTAATTCCTAATCAATGAAAATCCAACTCCTAATCATTCGAAGACTGTAAACTAAAAATCATTCGAAGACGGTAAACTAAAAAAATAAATAATTGACTCGAGAATAAAGAAAAAAATTATTAAAAAAATAAGAACTAAATAAAAAATAGAATAAAAAAAAATAAAAGAATATTGATACAATCATATACCAGGTTAAAAAGGTTAAAAATTTATTAACGTGCATATCGAATAATTTAAAACTAAAAACTTCACTTTAAAAAGAAAGCGTGGAATAGACAAGGAAATACAAATATAGACTAATATATAAATAAAATATTTGTTATATATTAGTTATATATTATATCTAACTAATTATATACTTAATATTACTTAATATATTATATAATATATATTATTATACCTGAATACCTAATGTCCTATTTTCTCATACTAAATACCTAATGTTACCTAAATACCTAATGTCCTATTTTCTCATATTCTCGGGAAGGGTTGACATACGAGTACTTGATTCGATTTATTTCTTTATCTCCCCGTGAATTGTATGTTTGTAACAATAGGAACAGAATTTCTTCAATTCCAATCGACTAGGCGTATTGTGTCGATTTTTTTGAGTAATATACCTGGAAATGCCCGTTGATTCCTTATTAACGACGTTTCGAACACAACTGGTACATTCCAAAATAATCGTTACTCGGACATCTTTACTCTTGGCCATGAACCCCCTTTGAGTTTTTAATTCACCCAACTCTTCTATTTTCCGATCAAAAGTGAAGAAGAAAGGAATGAAAATAAATAAATAAAAGTTGCTAACTCAAAACCAAATCCTGAAAGATTTCGTTGCAATCAATTGCAATCAATATAGTAAATCAATATGTATTATACTAATAGTAAATAAGTAATACAATGATTTCTAACTCGATTTAGAATCACAGTACGGTATTTTCTTTAAGTATCTTGTAGGATACTGTTGTTCCAGCCACATTTCTCTTTTCGCTCTACTAGTAATTTAATTGGAGCTTGAACCCAAGTTTTGTTGAGGTTCAATCCACTTTTTTCGTTCTACCTTCCTTATTTATTTTATATAATTCTTATATAATTAGAATTCTAAAAAAACTAAATAGAATTATTTCTTATATAATTAGAATTCATTTCTTATATAATTATAATTCTAAAAACAACTAAAGTCAAGGGGGGGCGAGAGATTAGTCACAGATATTTGATTGTATATCGATCTAATCTTTTTCACCCCGTCCCGCGACAATAACTAGAATTAAAAAAAAGGGAATGTTAACGCATCCGGGAAGAAACGATTGATCTCTATCAATAAACCCGCTAAAGAACCGAACCAGAGAGTACTTAGTACCGGTGCTACGGAAAGATATGTTTTTAGATCTCGCATTTAAAATCCTCCTTCTTTATCGTATTACATACATTATGGTAATACATATATAATCACATGTATGTGTGGTTAAAGACCACTTGTATTTGTATATTTGTACCCGGAATTCCTAATTCAAAATTAAAATTTAAATGTACAATGATTCGATAGATAAGATTTTCCTTTTCTTAAAACAGCAAAATAGGTCCCTTTCTGCCTGAGAATTCCCGCCAAAAAGATTCATTTATTATTCATTATATGGTTGTTATATGATATGAGACCAAAAAGAGGAAATGGAAAGATAATTTTTGTATATCAATAGATGAAATAAGGGTGTGGAAAACAAGACAGGGATTCTCTACAATAACATCGTAGGCCAATTGAAAGGGATGTAGCGCAGCTTGGTAGCGCGTTTGTTTTGGGTACAAAATGTCACGGGTTCAAATCCTGTCATCCCTACCTATTACTTCTCCTTTGAGCAGTAAGGAGGGAGCCATTTTAGTTTTAGATTGATTAAAATTAAGCATACATAATCTATCATTTTCTCATATTATATATGATATATGATAGTATAGGTGTGCACGATGTATTGGGGTTATAAAATAAAAGAATCCTCTTTTTTACAGTCTTATTTATTATGATAAGAAAGCGCTCTTAGTTCAGTTCGGTAGAACGTGGGTCTCCAAAACCCAATGTCGTAGGTTCAAATCCTACAGAGCGTGATTCCGCTCTTGTTAAGTCGAAAATTACACCGAACTGAAAAAAAAAAAAAAAAAAAAAAAATTGAACAGCAATTCGAATTTGACCTCCTTGAATTAAATTAATTAAATTAAAATTAAAGGGGTCAGTCAAAAAAAGAGATGTTAATTAATCAAAGGTCCAACTGATCACCACGTATGTATTGTAAATATGCGGTTACGAATAATCCAGCCAAAGTAATAGGAATTAGACCTAAGACGATTCCAAATAGAAAAACTTCAATCATTTCAATTTATTTGAAAGGAGAAAAAGAAAGGTAATATCTATCCCTAAATATTAATCTCTATTGCCCATGAATATCAATAACTAATAATTGATAATTAACACGGTAAGGAACTATAGAATATATGGAATAGGACAGAAAACTTTGTTTTTATTAATTGTTCGTTCATTCAATTAATTTTCAAATAAGTCGTATCTTACTCAGACCAATAAATAGAGCTGAGGTTATAGTTAAAGCCGCTAGTAAAAAACCGAAATAACTAGTTAGAGTAGGCATGAAGGAGCTAAATGAAATATGTTCTTTTTATACATATGTTTATAAAGCACTTACCTAAGTTTCAATTTTTAAAAGAGACGGGGATAAGCAAAAATACCAATTGAAAGAATAAGTTCAATTGAAATTTTTTGATTCATCAATCATTCTAAACGGTATTCACAAAAATAGAGCGGCAGGACAAGAGTAGAAAAGAAAAAGAAATAGATTCATCATCTTTGTAGTTAGGTCAAGAAAAAACCTTTGGATCTAATACAAGAATACAAGAAAGGCCGCCTCACAAATATTGATTAGTAGAATTTTTTTTTTATTCCTTGCTCTTTTTTTTATCTATATCTAATACTATCGACTACTCTTACTTGTTACTAGACGACTAAGCAATTCCTTAAAATAAAAAAAGGAGGGCTTACAACAAAAAACAAAACCTCTTATGCAATTACGAAAAAAAGTCAATTTTTAGATTTCGCATCTAATTGACTTGCGGAAATATGATAATTTCCTTCATGAATTATTATAAACTTGTTGGATTCACGGGTTACCTGATCTTCCGTTTCTAGCCCCAAACCAATAATAGAATCCCCTATATTATATTCCAGGAATTTGAGGAATTTTCTATCGCATGATACGTGGTTATACATCGACAAGCAAGAAGAAGAAAGAAATTATCTAGCACTTCATGTCGATATACTGTTTGAAATTGCGTTGCTGTGTCAGAAGAAGGATAGCTATACTGATTCGGTATACTCTAAAAATACCTTTGGTACAATATTGACGATCTCACAAAGATTGAATTTCAGTGAATTTCCGTTTACTGATCTCATCTTTTACGGAATCGATCCCCTACAAGAATATGCGGAGCTCAGCATGTCTGGAAGCACAGGAGAACGTTCTTTTGCTGATATTATTACCAGTATTCGATACTGGATCATTCATAGTATTACTATACCTTCCCTATTCATTGCGGGTTGGTTATTCGTCAGCACAGGTTTAGCTTATGATGTGTTTGGAAGCCCTCGTCCAAACGAGTATTTTACAGAGAGCCGACAAGGAATTCCATTAATAACCGGCCGTTTTGATTCTTTGGAACAACTCGATGAATTTAGTAGATCTTTTTAGGAGGACCCAATGACCATAGATCGAACCTATCCAATTTTTACAGTGCGATGGTTGGCTGTTCACGGACTAGCTGTACCTACCGTTTCTTTTTTGGGGTCAATATCAGCAATGCAGTTCATCCAACGATAAACCTAATCCGAATTAATTATAGAGCTATGACACAATCAAACCCGAACGAACAAAATGTTGAATTGAATCGTACCAGTCTCTACTGGGGGTTATTACTCATTTTTGTACTTGCTGTTTTATTTTCCAATTATTTCTTCAATTAAGAAAAAAAGAGTAGTAGAATACTAAATAATAGTAGGAATTCTCTTATCCCATTCGGAAGGATTGCATCTCATAATTATCTATGACTGTTTATGTCTTTAGCATGACCACTTGATGAAATGTGGAGGGAAGCGGGATAAATGGCCGATACTACTGGAAGGATTCCTCTTTGGATAATAGGTACGGTAACTGGTATTCCTGTGATCGGTTTAATAGGTATTTTCTTTTATGGTTCATATTCTGGATTGGGTTCGTCCCTGTAATATGTAATAATGGGATGAACTAAGTTATAGGCATGAAAGTGTAAGAACTCAACGGGGCCCGCCTCCTCTTTCTTTGTCTGATTCGCGAGGAGGGGTCCCGTTGAATTCTTAATGATCATAATATTTTGTTCGTATAAATATAAATGACAACAAATAGATCACTTTTTCCGATGATGTTTTTGAAAAATGAACTCGATTAATTGATTCATAGCATCTGTTCTTCGATAGTATCTATCGATACTTTCAAGGTTAGAAGAAAAAAAGGAATCACTCAATTTCCTTTTCCTGGATGACACAATCACAATATATATTTAATTTTAATATTTAATTTTTTTTAATATTTAATTTTAATATTTTAATATTTAATTTTAATATTTCTTTTTTTTTTCTGTCGACCAGATATCAAGCAAACCCTTTCTAGACTAGTCTAACCTTACTCTATTTATTTTAGTATTTCATCAAAGTTTGAAATTTTTTTATAAGTTCATCGCCTTGCTTCTATTTTATATTTATAAAAAAAAGGATTCCTTCTCTTTTTTTTGGTTGTCCATTACTTATTATATTATATTATACTTATTTATACTTATACTTATTTTATACTTATTTATACTTATTTTATACTTATTATATTATCCTTATTACTTATTCGATTACTTTATTACTTATTCTATTATCTATTATAATCTATTATCTATTATAAGTAAATCTAAAAAAATAAAGGGTTCTGAAAAATCTGGAAAAATATAAACTAAGAATAGAAATCTTTGACGAATGGGATCCGGAATTGTTATTATTTCGACACAAGAAAAGGAATTTTACACATCCTTTTCTTGTGCCGAAGGCTAGGAAGACGAAGAATACTCCCTGTAATTATTTGTTCCCCTCATTTATCCTTCCTTTCTATTCTCCGCTTACTTATCTTATGTTTAGTATCTAATCAAATTGAATTTAGAAAACAAAACCCATTCTGTGACATTTCAATCTGACAATAGGGATATAATTACACCCCTCCCATTTAGATTGAAAAAAGAAAAGAAGGGGTAAAGACAAATAGTCTTCTTCACAATATACAGATTTTGAATGCGGTAAAAGTAATTCCTAGAGAAAGAATATAAACAAGCAAAAGACTTTTCATACTTTTTTCATCATACCTAACCTAATTGCCAGGAAGAATTTGTTCTTTTTTACAAATTTGATGTTGATAAATCCACGGATCTAGAAATTCATTTCGGACACTTGAACCTTTTCAAATTGTTTCTTTTTAAGAACCAAAAAGATTTGTGCAAAAACAATAGATGCCAAGAAGAACAAAAGGCCTTGGACACGTAGTGGATCTTGAAGTACTATTTCTGCATCCCCCTGACCAAATCCACCCACATTAGGATTACTTGTTAATGGTTGATCAAGTTTGATAGATTCACCCTCTGAAACAAGAAGTTCTGGTCCTGGGGGGATAATATCAACCACTTGATGTCCATCCAATGCATCCGTTATGGTTATTTCGTACCCCCCTTTTTCTTTTCGTATGATTTTGCTTACTATACCTGTTGCCGTAGCATTATAAATTGTATTGTTACTTTTGTTCCCGTCGGGATAAATCTGACCCCTTCCCCTATTTCCGCCTACGTATATGGGATATTTTAAGAAATGAACATCCTTATTACTAGCAGGGTCTGGGGAAAGAATAGGAAAGGTGATTTCACTATATTTTTGACCAGGAACAGGACCTATCACAAGAATATTTTTCTGAGTGGGGCGGTAGTTCTGAAAAGACAGATTGCCTATCTTTTCTTTCATCTCGGGCGAAATACGATCAGGTGGGGCTAACTCAAACCCCTCCGGTAAAATAAGAACAGCACCCACATTCAAAGCCCCTTTCTTACCATTAGCAAGAACTTGTTTCAGTTGCATATCATAAGGAATTCTAACAACCGCTTCAAATACAGTATCAGGAAGTACCGCTTGTGGAACCTCAATATCCACGGGTTTATTAGCTAAATGGCAATTGGCACATACAATACGCCCAGTTGCTTCTCGTGGATTTTCATACCCCTGCTGCGCAAAAATGGGATATGCATTTGAAATGGATGCCCCGGTTATTATATAGATCATGAGCGATACGGAAATGGATCGAGTAATCTCCTCCTTTATCCAAGAAAAAGTATTTCTAGTTTGCATGGTACAATCATTGATCCCGAAAATTTCTACAATAAAATTAGGTAGGTCACTAGTATAGTTCCCTATCCACGATTCTGCTATTTACTTTTACTGAAAAAAAAAAAATTTACTGAAATAGAGGAGGAATTGTATTCCCCTGATGGGTAGAAAGAGTAAAGTAAGTACGACTTTGCATTCTTTGCTTATATACAAAGTAAGAAAGATTCTAATTGAATCCGTGAATCATTTTTCAGTCAGTCAGTGAATGATAAATAACTACAAGTGACGGCGATACATGATTTAAATAACGAAAGATCGAATATTTAAAAATTGTATCTAGAATGACTGGAAGGGTACAAGCAAGAACAGATATAATTTGATCATTATGAGCAAATCCAAAATCTTTGTAGATATAGCCAATCATTAGTTCCCAACCGTGGTGCGAATGGAATCCGACACAGAACTCAGTTAATAAAAGAATAGAAAAAGCTTTTATTGTGTCGCTTAAATTATATAGGAATTCTTGAACCCAAGAGTTAAGAATAACAAGTTCTTCATTACCCAAAATAGAATAACCACTTAGAATAACGAAACAGATTAGATTTGTCGAGAAGTGCAAAATCGTATGGATACGATCCTCATTGTGCATCTTGATCAATTGGATCGTTTCTTTGTGGATTCCTATACGAAGTTTTTGTAGATGTGTTTCCGGGTATTCTTTTATCATTTCGTCCAACAGGAGGAGTTCCTCTACTTCTATGAATTGTTCTAGAATACTTTTTTCTTGAATATCATTCAAAAAAGTTTCGGATTGCCTAGTATTCCACCAATTAGTAATCCAAGATTTCAGACTTTTATTAAATGAGAGAGAGATCCACCAGGGCAAAAATACTATAGATGCAAAATATAGAAGGGGAGTGAATGCTTTCTTTTTTGCCATTTTTTCATCTGTGAATTGTTAATGAACCCACCTCATTCGTTGACTTTATGTGATCTAATCTTTCTATCAAGCATGACTTTCATTATATTATAAATTATAAGATAAATTATAAGGTAGGGGCCCATGAATCTATTCTCTGTTTTTTTTTTTTTTGATTCAGTGCTTAGTCCTTGAATCTAAAAAGAGTACAGAAATAGAAAATAAGAATCCACTTTGAATTCGAATGTTCGAATGAAATATATATATATATTATTGTTTCCAGATATCTCAATTGATCAAATTCGAAGCAATTGCCCTCTTTCGATAACTGCCCGAAAGAACCGCTTCAAATAATAAAGATTATTCTATTCAGATTTTGAGACGAAGGAGCTCCCTGTCTATATCAAGATATCAATCAAATATGTCGAAAAATTTTCGCGGGTTATCTAGACTGTATATAGTCTAGAGTCCGGGAATAATTGAAAAAAAAAAAATTATGAAAAATATTATGATGATCAAAAATGAGTGACAAAAAAAGACAGAAAAGTTATCATTACATTTATCATTATGTTATAAGAAAGAAATCTACTTGTTTAGTTCTTAAGGAGCACAAAAGAAAGGATAAAAGGGGAGGGGCTGATTGACAAAAGGAAAGTAGAGAAAATTTACAAGATATAATCTATCTGTATCTAACGTATCAACTCCAAATATTGAAAATAAAAAGTTAAATATTTCGAAATACTTTGATATATGAGATGAATCCATTATTTCGATTTCTTGCTTGTTTTGTTACTGAATTAAGTTGAGTGGTTTTACATTTACAGACGCATAAAAAACAATTTTTGTGGACAAAAAAAAAAAAACAGTTTTGTTTTATGTTATGACTCTTCCGTATACGTCTTCTTTGGTTCGAGTGGGCATTCTTAAGAAACTTCAGTTTAGTTCTGCTATAGAAAAAAGAGGCTTCTTGTCTTGAGTTTTTTCCTCCTGCCGAGAAAGCATTTATTCTGCAATTCATTTCAAAAGACTTCAATCGGTACACGCAAAAAATAGGCCAATTCAGCAGCTTTTTGCTCAATTTCTCGTGGAGTCAAATTCTCATCAGTACGAGTCAAGGGAACGGCCCCCTGGCCTCTGATTTCCATATAAAGGACACGCCGAGCATAAATACCCTCTTTAACTTCTATTCTGATGGACTGAATATCTTTCATAAGGAATCGTAGAAAGATGCGACGATTTTTTCCAGGAAAACCCCAACGAAAAATACATACTATTCCCTCTTTTCTATCGAATCGATCATAACCACTACCTACATTCCAAAAAATCGTGCACCACAAATAGGAACTAATAAAGAGACCCGCGATCCCATAGAAAGACATCACGATTCCTTGTGGAAAAAAAACTATTTGCTGAGACGGAAATAAAGATATCAAATTCCTACCAAGATAACTAGAAGTTCCAACTAATAAAAACCCTAATGAACCAAAAAAAAGAATAAAGGCCCAGCAGAAATTGCTTGTTTTTCGAGACCCCACTATAAATTCTATCCATATAGATTCTGATCGCCAACTCATACATACTAGATCCAGTTGCATTTTATTGGAATTGAGAAAATAAGCAAAAAAATTTGACTTTACTTTTTTTGTTTCCGAAGTAACTCTCATCAACTAGTGCTATTTTGATATGAACTTTTAGAAGTAATTCATCAAATTGCTTAGATCTAAAATCATCCCCTTTATATGATCCCCTATACAGATCTACTAGATATATAGACTTTAATTTCATACATTCGTCCGGTACCGATCCACTTGCTATAATTCATTTACCCCTATATCATGTTTACGTATGCATAAGAGGAGCTTTTTCATTTATGTTCGGGGAAGCCGGATGGATGTTATACAATATTCTACTAAATAGATATCCGTGGCATCTAAGTCGTGAAAAAAAAAATAGATAAGATTTGGTCTTGGCCTTGGCCCCATCGAATCTAAAAAATCTTAGTTTTTTGAACATACAAAGATAAAGAAGCCATTGCAATTGCCGGAAATACTAGGCCTACTAAAGGCACAAAAATAGAGGGAATTGTCATAAAATGGGTACCTCAATTTAATATTCGTACCTGTTATTGTTATATTGTTAGTTATAAAGTTAGTTATAAATATATCTTATAATAATTATATTATAATTCGTATATTATACTAAGTATATCTAAATATTATACTAAGTATATCGAAATACTAAGTATATCTAAATATTATACTAAGTATATCTAAATACTAAGTATATCTAAATATTATACTAAGTATATCTAAATACTAAGTATATCTAAATACTAAGTATATCTAAGCGAGTATATATATCTAATATATATATCTTATCTAATAAGTGCAAGGAATGTAGAATTAAATAAAGGGACTTGCCCATCTTTCTAAATGAAATAAAATAGGTGTATGATAAGATAATCCACTTTCTTTATTATCTTACTTTATTCCTACTTTTCTTATTATTATTATTCTATTGTTCTTGTCTTCTAATTTTAATTTCTAATTTGAATTTAATAAAGAAAGAGTTTATTACAAATTGAGAAAGAGTTTATTACAAATTGTCGAAAGATTCGATTCGTTAGAATCCGATCCAAGAACAGGGATTTTTAGTAAAAATAGAATTCTCGGGAGATATAGAAAGATGCAAAACTCTATATTTATATTTTTTCTATATTTGAATTATATAAACATACGCAATAGAGCAAGATAAAATTCGTTTTTCGACAATTCCATTTTATGTCACAAAGTCAAAGCCCATTATGCGGGCTTTGACTTTGATTCTGATAAACTAACTAACTGCCTTTTCACTACAAAGAAAATAATTTAACTTAAGACTCTACTTGATTGAATTTTGATTCAAAGGAAAAAAACCGTGGAACTGAAATAACTCACTCAGAACACCCTTTAAAGGATTACGTGGTACGATTGGATCGAATAAACCCTTATGGAATAAATATTCAGCCTCCTGTGAACCTTCAGGTACTGTTATATTCAATGTTTGCTCAATTACTCTTTTACCCGCAAATGCAATATAGGCATTGGGTTCAGCAATAATGATATCCCCCAACATACCAAAACTCGCGGTCACTCCACCAGTAGTAGGAGATGTAAGAATTGATACATAAAATAACTTTTTATTTGATTGATAATCATATAAAGCAGAAGATATTTTAGCCATTTGCATCAAGCTCAAACTTCCTTCTTGCATGCGTGCTCCTCCGGAAGCACACACTAGAATAAGAGGCAAAAAATTATTGGTAGCATATTCGATCAAACGGGTGATTTTCTCGCCTACTGCGGATCCCATACTACCCCCCATAAACTGAAAATCCATAACCCCGATTGCTATAGGAATACCGTTTAGTTGACCCGTACCTGTTTGAATAGCCTCAGTTAATCCTGTCTCTCTTTGATAAGAATCAAGACGATCTTTATAGGGCTCTTCGTCATACTCAAACGGATCAGAATCAATACCATCTTCGTCATACTCAAACGGATAAGAATCAATACCATCTTCGTCATACTGAAATGGATCAGAATCAATACCATCTTTATCTTTGTCAAACTGAAATGGATCATAATCAATACCATCTTTATCTTTATCTTTGTCAAACTGAACTTTATCTTTGTCAAACTGAACTTTATCTTTGTCAAACTGAACTTTATCTTTGTCATACTGAACTTTATCTTCGTCATACTGAAATGGATCAGAATCAAGACCATCTTTATCTTTGTTAAACTGAAATGGATCATAATTAATACCATCTTTATCTTTGTTAAACTGAACTTTATCTTTGTCATACTGAACTTTATCTTTGTCAAACTGAACTTTATCTTTGTCATACTGAACTTTATCTTCGTCATACTGAACTTTATCTTCGTCATACTGAAATGGATCAGAATCAATACCATCCATATAAGGCTCTTCTTGGTCAGACTGAAATGGATCATAATCAATACCATCTTCGTCAGAACCATCTTCGTCAGCTTCGTCAGAACCATCTTCGTCAGCTTCGTCAGAACCATCTTCGTCAGCTTCGTCAGAACCATCTTCGTCAGCTTCGTCAGAACCATCTTCGTCAGCTTCGTCAGAACCATCTTCGTCAGCTTCGTCAGAACCATCTTCGTCAGACTGAAATGGATCATAATCAATACCATCTTCGTCAGACTGAAATGGATCATAATCAATACCATCTTCGTCATACTGAAATTCAATGGGATCCAGAGAGATCATGTCTTCATCCATAGGATCCCAAGTACCTGGATCAATCGAAAGTTCGATTCTATCTGAACTACTCATTTTCAAATGATATCCACAGTATTCACAAATATTCATTTTTGGCTTAAGAAATTTCTTATAATTTAATCCATAACAATCTTCATTTTCGCATAGAACCCACAAATGCTTGAAATCTTTAGGCCTTTCTAAATCATTACCATTTGCGCAACTTTCTTTTAGAGTTAAATCATTACCATTTGCGCAACTTTCTTTTAGAGTTAAATCATTACCATTTGCGCAACTTTCTTTTAGAGTTAAATCATTACCATTTGCGCAACTTTCTTTTAGAGTTAAATCATTACCATTTGCGCAACTTTCTTTTAGAGTTAAATCATTACCATTTGCGCAACTTTCTTTTAGAGTTAAATCATTACCATTTGCGCAACTTTCTTTTAGAGTTAAACCATTGTCTTCACTACTATTTCCACCTTCAACACAAATGTAACCACAAATGCAATTATAAATATAACTATCATTGTAATTGTCACTACCACTTAAAATGGAACTATCAATACAGGTTTGAGAACGAAGATAAGAGTTAATACAACTCTTAATGTGATTATTCCAACTATAGTTAGTATCATACAAGTTAAAATCATAGTGGGGATCGTCATTGTCAATCTCAAAAATTTGATTTTCACTATTAAAATATAGAGAATAATTATCCTGATTACTATCATTATCCTGATTACTATCCCTAATTAAAACCCTAATTCGGGTGTCATCAGAAATGAAATTCCGAATGTCTTTGACGCCAACTAAATGATCAACCTTACTGTAATAACTAGAGCTGTCACTACAACCATGAATGTTTTTATCCATATCATTTCTAACCGGGTCTTCGTTTACACTAGTATTTTCAATAGGACCAAGGCTATCCATTGATTTACTTAGCCCACATCTGTATTCTAATTCCCCCTTAGACAAGATAAAATTGAACCATAATTTTTCCATAGAGTTTTCTTGCCTCTATTTAGATGTAAAGTATAATAGATGAATAGTCATTTGATGAAAAAAAAAAAATCATTTATTTCCTATCGGAATACGCATAATGGATACAATCATTAAACTAATAATGAGTGAATATTGAAGTAAAGGATTCTCGTTTGTGAGAACCTGGAGTATCAGTTCATTATATATGATATATGATACTTTACTTTTTTCTTTTCAATTATAAATATAAATTTTCAATTAGAAATAGCGATTTCCCTATGTTGTGTAAAATTCGCACTGAAAAAATTGAAAAAAGAAATTTTTCTCCTATCAAGAACCTTTTTCGTAAAATATCGTCTACTAATACAATAAAATCTCGTCTACTAATACAATAAGTTTCTATTCCAACACGGAACGAATAGGATAGAAAAGAATACACCAATCTTTAGGATCGGCTCAATCCTTTTAGTAAAAGATTGGGCCGAGTTTAATTGCAATTCAACAAACCAAC
>NW_028322828.1:25000-44354 GCF_047325235.1 Durio zibethinus | reverse complement strand
GATTATGGGACAAAAAATAAATCCACTTGGTTTCAGACTTGGTACAACCCAAAGTCATCATTCTCTTTGGTTTGCACAACCTAAAAATTATTCCGAGGGTCTACAAGAAGATAAAAAAATAAGAGACTATATCAAGAATTATGTACAAAAAAATATGAGAATATCTTCCGGTGTCGAGGGAATTGCACGTATAGAGATTCAAAAAGGAATTGATCTAATTCGGGTCATAATCTATATGGGATTTCCTAAATTATTAATTGAAGATAGGCCGCGAAAACTCAAAGAACTACAGATGAATGTGCAAAAAGAACTTAATTGTATGAACCGAAAACTCAAGATTGCTATTACAAGAATTGCAAATCCTTACGGGCACCCTAATATTCTTGCCGAATTTATAGCCGGACAATTAAAGAATCGAGTTTCATTTCGAAAAGCAATGAAAAAGGCTATTGAATTAACTGAGCAAGCAGATACAAAAGGAATTCAAATACAAATTGCAGGGCGTATCGACGGAAAAGAAATTGCGCGTGTCGAATGGATCCGGGAAGGTAGGGTTCCTCTACAAACGATTGGAGCGAAAATTGAGTATTGCTCCTATAGAGTTCGAACTATCTATGGGGTATTAGGAATCAAAATTTGGATATTTATAGATATTTATAGATGAAGAATAATAAGAATAAGACTCTACTTGTCTTTACGTTCTATTCTGCGATAGAACAAAAAATGACAAATTCTTTCATTTTTTTATGTTCAATAAAAAAATGAGCAGTTCTAAATTCTATATTCTATAAGGTTAAATAAAAATTTGATTGATCATTTGATATAATTGCTATGCTTAGTGTGCGACTCGTTGGGTTTTTAGGCTTAGGATTCAAAAAAAAAAATGGGCGAACCACAGTATAAGTTAATAACTATAGCACTAATAACCAACTCATCGCTTCGGATTATCTGGATCCAAAGAATCAGTCAAGATATGATATATTGGTCATATCATTATAGCAACTGAAATCTTTTTTTTTGCATTAAGTTAAGTAAAAAAAAACCAATCTGATTATGAATATATCTAAATTGTGAAGCAAAATAAAAAAGTATGTGGATAAATAGAAGGATGAGAGAAAGAGAGAAAAAGAAATAGAAATGAAATGATATATGATTCCAATATGTAAGGTCTACGAAGCATCTCATAAAGAGCAATGTAATAGAGCATCAATAGAGATTCATCAATAATTAGATGAATATCTGTTCATCGAAGAAAAAATCAAGAGCCTTAAGTCAATAAAGACTGAGAAGGTTGACTAAAGAACAAATTAACAAATTTTTTTATTAAATATTATTTATTAAATATTAAATTTTTATTTTTATTAAATATTAAATTTTTATTAAATATTAAATTAAGGCTCCATTGGAGAATTCAGACCTAAGCATTAATCGAGAAGCGATGGGGACGACGGAACCCGTGAATGCAGAGGATTCTATTGAAAACGAATCCTAATGATTTATCGGGTAGGATGGCGGAACAAACCAGAGACCACTTCATTTCTTTTTATTCTGTTCTGATTCTGAGAGGTCATGAGTTAACCCGACAACTGAAATAGATATTGAAAGAGTAAATATTCGCCCGCGAAAATTTTATTTTCATTTTAAAAATTTTATTTTCATTTTTTTTTTTTATTTTCATTTTAAAAATTTTATTTTCATTTTATTTGATTGTTAAATTTTTGTCGATCCGAGATGAATATGATAAAAAAAGACAAAACAAAATAAAGATTCGTTATAACATTATAACAAAAACAAGATAAGACATTATCTATAAATAGAATCCATGTTTAATTACTTATATATATATCCAATATATATCCAAACAAGATATACAAATTTATAATAGATCAGATAAAATCTCAAATAGATCAGATAAAATCTCAAAGCAAAGAATCCCAGGATTCAATCTATTATTCAGTAACTACCTATATATCTTAAGAATAAAATAAAATATTTTTTAGTCATTTTTTTCGCGAGGAGCTGGATGAGAAGAAACTCTCATGTCCAGTTCTGTAGTAGAGATGGAATTAATAAACAACCATCAACTATAACCCAAAAAGAACCAGATTTCGTAACCAACATAGAGGAAGAATGAAAGGAATATCTTATCGAGGTAATCGCATTTGTTTCGGTAGATATGCTCTTCAAGCACTTGAACCCGCTTGGATTACATCTAGACAAATAGAAGCGGGGCGCCGCGCAATGACACGAAATGTACGCCGTGGTGGAAAAATATGGGTACGTATATTTCCAGACAAACCAGTTACGGTAAGATCTACAGAAACACGTATGGGTTCGGGGAAAGGATCTCCCGAGTATTGGGTAGCTGTCGTTAAACCGGGCAGAATACTTTATGAAATGAGCGGAGTAGCCGAAAATATAGCAAGAAAGGCTATTTCAATAGCGGCGTCCAAAATGCCTATAAAAACTCAATTCATTATTTCAGGATAGGAATATAGAACCAAAGGAAAGAAGTCTTGGGAATAAAAAAAACAATTGCGGGTTTCCTTTTTTTTTTTTTTTTGACAAACAATATTTCTTTTTTTCTTCGTCCTTTGTTCCATTGAAAGAAGAGATTAAAAAAAATGATTCAACCTCAGACCCATTTGAATGTAGCAGATAACAGCGGGGCCCGAGAATTAATGTGTATTCGAGTCATAGGAGCTAGTAATCGCCGATATGCTCATATTGGTGACGTTATTGTTGCTGTGATCAAGAAAGCAGTACCAAAGGCACCTCTAGAAAGATCAGAAGTGATCAGAGCTGTAATTGTACGTACTTGTAAAGAACTCAAACGCGACAACGGTATGATAATACGATATGATGACAATGCTGCAGTTGTCATTGATCAAAAAGGAAATCCAAAAGGAACTCGAATTTTTGGTGCGATCGCCGGGGAATTGAGACAGTTAAATTTCACTAAAATAGTTTCATTAGCTCCTGAGGTATTATAAGACGAGACCTCAATTCAATATAGTTATAGTATTTAAATTAGAGTATTTAAATGACATAGATTAATTAGTAGATTGTGTCTCACGTATATACCTTTACTAAGTAAAAAAAAAAAAAGAACATGTTGGTTATATCAAAATTCGGGAGCAACAATAATTTTAGTTTACCATGGGTAAGGACACTATTGCTGACATAATAACTTCTATACGAAATGCTGACATGAATAGAAAAGGAACGATTCGAATAGGATCTACTAACATCACTGAAAACATTGTTAAAATACTTTTACGAGAAGGTTTTATCGATAACATAAGGAAACATCGGGAAAGAAACAAATATTTTTTGGTTTTAACCCTACGGCATAGAAGGAATAGGAAAGGACCATATAGAACTATTTTAAATTTACGACGGATCAGTCGACCCGGTCTACGAATCTATTCTAACTATCAACAAATTCCTAGAATTTTAGGCGGGATGGGGATTGTAATTCTTTCTACTTCTCGGGGTATAATGACAGACCGGGAGGCTCGACTAGAAGGAATCGGCGGAGAAATTTTGTGTTATATATGGTAATCTGTCTAACATCCGAATTGTATCCGAATCCGAAACTTTCCATTTGTGAAAAAAAAAAGCACGGGTTGTCTAATAGAACTCCTCCTGCCCTACAGTAGTTGATACGTCAAGGAAGTTTTACCTGGAATAAAAGAACAAAAATGGATTCATGGAGGTTTAATTAGTGAATCACGTCCACTCCAGATTCCTTTAGATAATGAAGATCTGATTCTAGGTTATGTTTCAGGAAGGGTCCGATCGAGTTTTATACGTATACCACCGTGGGATAGAGTCAACAAAAGTGAAGTAAGTGCTTATGATTCAACCAGGGGGCGTATAATTTATAGACTCCGCAACAAGGATTCGAACGATTAGGTAGTTTTTTCAACTTCAAGATTCCTTTCAGGGGGATCCAATTCAAGGTTCAAAAATTTCAAGAAACTTATTTTCTTCCAATAAGTAGATTCGGAAAAATTTAAGGAATAACAACTATGAAAATAAGGGCTTCCGTTCGTAAAATTTGTGAAAAATGTCGACTAATCCGTAGGAGGGGACGAATTGTCGTAATTTGTTCCAACCCGAGACATAAACAGAGACAAGGATAATCTTTCTATTCTAAAAAGAACTCCTTAAAGTTAAAGAAAAGAAACTAATCTTAAAGAAAGCGATGAACAAATAAAAATAGAAGATCTGTTTTGACATGAAATGGATATATCCATATATCTCTGACTTATCCTTATGAAATGATAAAATATGGCAAAACCTATACCAAAAGTTGGTTCACGTAGGAATGGGCGCAGTAGTGCACGGAAAAGTGCACGTAGAATACCAAAAGGAGTTATTCATGTTCAAGCAAGTTTCAACAATACCATTGTTACTATTACAGATGTACGGGGTCAGGTAATTTCTTCTTCCTCCGCCGGTACTTGTGGATTCAAGGGTCCAAGAAGAGGGACTCCTTTTGCTGCTCAAACCGCAGCGAGAAATGCTATTCGAGCAGTAGTAGACCAAGGTATGCGACGAGTGGAAGTTCTGATAAAAGGTCCTGGTCTCGGAAGAGATGGAGCATTACGAGCTATTCGTAGAAGTGGTATACTATTAAGTTTCGTACGGGATGTAACCCCTATGCCACATAATGGCTGTAGACCTCCTAAAAAAAAACGTGTGTAGAAATAAACACTAAAGAGATTTCAAGAGAAATAAATGATTCAATGATCTGATCAAATAAAATAATATTACTATGGTTCGAGAGAAAGTAAAAGTCTCTACTCGGACACTGCAGTGGAAGTGTGTTGAATCAAGAACAGATAGTAAGCGTCTTTATTATGGACGCTTTATTCTGTCTCCACTTATGAAAGGCCAAGCCGACACAATAGGCATTGCGATGCGAAGAGCTTTGCTTGGAGAAATAGAAGGAACATGTATTACACGTGCAAAATCTGAGAAAATACCACACGAATATTCTACCATAGTAGGTATTCAAGAATCAGTACATGAAATTTTAATGAATTTAAAAGCAATTGTATTGAGAAGTAATTTGTATGGAACTCGTAACGCCTTTATTTGTGCCAAGGGTCCCGGATATGTAACTGCTCAAGACATCATCTTACCGCCTTCTGTGGAAATCGTTGATAATACACAGCATATAGCTAGCCTAACCGAACCAATTGATTTGTGTATTGGATTACAAATCGAGAGAAATAGAGGATACGGTATAAAAACGCCAAAGAACTTTCACGACGGAAGTTATCCTATAGATGCTGTATTCATGCCTGTTCGAAATGCGAATCATAGTATTCATTGTTATGGGAATGATAATGAAAAACAGGAGATACTTTTTCTAGAAATATGGACAAATGGAAGTTTAACTCCTAAAGAAGCACTTCATGAAGCCTCTCGGAATTTGATTGATTTATTTATTCCCTTTCTAGATGCGGAAGAAGAAAACTTACATTTAGAAAACAATCAACACAACGTTACTTTACCTTTTTTTCCTTTTCATGATAGATTAGCTAAACTAAGAAAAAAGAAAAAAGAAATAGCATTGAAATATATTTTTATTGACCAATCAGAATTGCCTCCCAGGATCTATAATTGTCTCAAAAAGTCCAATATACATACATTATTGGACCTTTTGAATAACAGTCAAGAAGACCTTATGAAAATTGAACACTTTCGCATAGAAGATGTAAAACAAATATTGGGCATTCTAGAAAAGAAGTAGAAAAGCATTGCGAAATTGATTTACCAAAATTTTAAATCCATTGGATTTAGGATTTATTTCATTTTTTTTTTTTTTACTTTAGAAAATTAGAAAAAAAAAAAAAAAAACGAAAATGGATTTTGAACCTTCAGCACAATCCATATATTGGGACCAGAATTGAATAAATGTATCTAGGGAGAATTCACTTTGACTTTGAAGTGACTACTCCCTAGATACGCACATCATGATATTTTATTTTAAAATTGATTCAATTTAAAAAAGACCTAAAGTTAGGGATTTATCAATCGGTAATGTTGCTCCAATACCCAACCAAAGGGCCACCGCAGTACCAATCAAAAAAACGGTTGTCGCTACTGGACGACGAAATGGATTTTGGAATTTATTAACATTTTCCAAAAAAGGTACTGTTAATAATCCCGCAGGTACTGAAACCATTAAAAGAACACCCAATAACTTGTTAGGTACTGTACGAAGTATTTGAAATACAGGAAAGAAATACCATTCAGGTAATATTTCCAAAGGAGTTGCAAATGGATCCGCGGGTTCACCAATCATTGAAGGTTCTAGAACCGCTAAGCCTACGTTACAAGCAATAGTACCGAGAATTACTACTGGAAAAATATATAAAAGATCATTGGGCCATGCGGGTTCCCCATAATAATTATGACCCATACCTTTAGCTAATTTAGCTCTTAATACAGGATCGTTCAAGTCAGGTTTTTTTGTTATTAGGATAGGTGAATTTTTCTAGATCCATCCCCCGAAGGAACCGGACATGATAATTTTTCATCATCCGGCTCAAGCAAAAATCAATCGAATCAAATGGATACAAACGGATACATATAAAATGAATCTATATGTTATCCACACATATATGAATGATTTCATATGTAAGAAAAAAGTTACCTGATTCCATTTTACGAAGTTGCAACTATACATTCCAAGGAATGCCATTTTTACAGGTAAATGCTCAATACCCAAGTAGGCGTACAAAGTTGATCGTGATCAAGTGCTTTCTGGGTCGTCTTAGGCCTTGCGATTCACCTTTATCCCAAAAATATATCGAGATTTTTTACATACAAAGGATTTACTTGTTACTAATATAGTCTAGCCTTTGCTCTTCTTTAGATCCCTTGTTTCACTCCGATAGTATAATAATAATAAATCGGGTCGATGCAGAAGAAATGAATGTATTTTCATACTATTAAGATAAGAAAGTAAAAAAAAAATAAAAATAAATAAATAAAATCTAATTTGCATTATGCCAAATCACTTATTCTACTGGATCTTACGGAGCCCTGTTCATACACGACATCGTCAGGTCTGATCATAGAAAAGATTCTCTTCAAGCGAACCAGCCTATCCATTGTATGGGGCTTACACGGTGGTTGGAACAAAGACACATTTGGTTGTGAATTCCAATGTAGCAGATAAAGGCATATTTCTGCATGGCCCAATCAATAGTTCAAGTCACACACTCCCATAATCCATTTTCTCTTCGGGGAATTCCCTTCAACTATTCATGTCATATCAAATAAATAATAGAATATTGTGGAGTTGAAAGGAAATATCCAAATACATGTCTTATTTTTTTTTTTTTTTCAACAATCCATATTTGTAGCAATGAAATACTATTGTTCCTCCCCCAAGTAATAAGATAAATGATTGGCAAGTAATAAGATAAATGATTGGTTACAATATAGCTATGGTCTATATTCTCTATAAAGGACCAGAAATGCCTTGCTTACGTATCATTAGGAAATGCATTAACATAAATACAGCAGTAAGAAGGGGTAATACAAAAGTGTGTAAACTATAAAAACGGGTCAAAGTGGATTGTCCCACACTAGCACTTCCACGCAATAACTCTACCAAAGGCGATCCTATTACCGGAATAGCTTCCGGAACGCCTGTTACGATTTTGACTGCCCAATAACCAATTTGGTCCCAAGGTAAGGAATAACCTGTTACACCAAAAGATGCAGTCAACACAGCCAGAACCACGCCTGTAACCCAAGTCAATTCGCGAGGTTTTTTAAAACCACCAGTGAGATAGACACGAAATACGTGCAGGATCATCATTAAGACCATCATACTTGCCGACCATCGATGAACTGATCGGATTAACCAACCAAAGTTAGCTTCAGTCATTATGTATTGAACAGAAGTAAAAGCCTCAGTAACGGTTGGACGATAGTAAAAAGTCATAGCAAATCCTGTAGCTACTTGTACCAAAAAACAAGTAAGCGTAATTCCTCCTAGACAATAAAATATGTTAACATGAGGAGGAACATATTTACTAGTTATATCATCTGCAATCGCCTGAATCTCGAGGCGTTCTTCGAACCAATCATAGACTTTATTGAGATAGGTAAACCAAGAGGACTCCCCCCCTGAGAACCGTATATGAGAATTTCATCTCGTACAGCTCAAACAAAAACACCCAAATAATAGCTGAAACGGATATGGAATAGAAAGTTTGAAACTTCTTAATCTTTTCATTCAATTTTATCTGAAGACACAAAAGAGTAAAAATCCGAAAGCTCTTTTTTGTAGTTGTAATTATAATGCCAAAAAATCAAGTCGGCGCATTCGTCTTTATGTTGATCAGGCCTCTTGAATCTTCTATTTACCTACTTATTTCTTTTCTTTTTCTTTGCTTTGATTTGTTATTTATATGGAATGTGGCTTTATTCTTGTTTTCTTTATTTTTAATAGGAATTCTCTTGTTAAGACCCTATGAATCAATTGAAACTTCAGATTCATACCAGAACCGCGATGATTCAATAAAACCTTCAAACTAAGTCCAAAGATTCTTTGAGTAAGAATTATTGGATCATCACTTATTCAATGAATAGAATAGATATAATAAATAAAAATACAAAGAAAAGAAAGGTTTGTCCTTTGATCAAAATAAGCATAAACTAAATGAGAGTTTGAAAGAAGAAAAAATTTCTCGATTTATAAATAAAAAACCTCTTTCTTTGAAAATTTTTTTTTTTTTTGAGTCCGGCCGCGAGGTTTGAATATTAAGTATGAATCATAGTTCGAATACTTCGTGATCCATTTCATATATTCCGTGCTCCAGATACTAGAATGGCTATCCGACGGGATAAAACTATCTCGATCAAGAGGACAGACCCATTTTCTGTACTATCAATAGGATCAATTATAACAAGTCACACACTCATATTCCGGAAATACAGAAACAAAAAAAATTTCGCGGTCGAACTACCAAAATAGAATGGGCTAAAAAAAATCCGAGAACTAAAAGTTTCACTTTTTGTATTGAAAAGCGAGGCTTCGTGGTTCTTGTGAATCTAATTCAGCGAAATTCCATCCAGTAAAACGGAAGAATTATAAATCTCCAAAATAATAGATAAGAATATCGAAAATAAAGCCATTGCGACACCCATCAAAGGAGTCGTTCCCCATCCAGGAGCTACTTTACCATATTCCGAATTCAATGGTTTCAAAAAATCCCCTACAACAGTTCGTCTTGGACCAGATCTAGAACTACCCTCAACGGTTTGTGTAGCCATAAATCTTATTTTGTATTCAGTGAGATCTGTTGACTTTGTATATCATTCCGCTGTAAATAAACGATCTTATCATAGATCCATTGTGATCTTGAAATTATATTTATATTTATATTATTTATATTTATATTTATATATATTATTTATATAATTATATAATAATGGAAACAGCAACTTTAGTCGCCATCTCTATATCTGGTTTACTTGTAAGTTTTACTGGGTACGCCTTATATACTGCCTTTGGGCAACCCTCTCAACAATTAAGGGATCCATTCGAGGAACACGGGGACTAATTGAAGTAATGAGCCTCCCAATATAATATTGGGAGGCTCATTACTTCAATTGAGATAATGAAAAATCATTTCATTTTTTTAGTTGGAACTTTAGGCGGTTCTCGAAAAAAGATAGCGAAAAAAATTATCCCTAGAGTAGATACTAAGAGGAATGTATAAACCAATGCTTCCATAAATTCGATCGTGGTTTACAATTATAGCTTCCGTACCTATTTATTTAGAATCATCTCCCGAATAAAATAACGAAAGAACAAGAATCAAAGAAAAGGCAGCGATTTTAATCAAGATTTTTACAGCAGCCTATGTCAAATCACAAACAGAAAATAGAAGCGAAAAATAACAAAGCAATCTTGCATCAGACTACTTGTCTTCTTGTAGTTGGATCTCCAAGTTTTTGGAATGCTCCAAATTCCACTTGAGCATCCAAATCTGGATCAATACCGGCAAAAACATCTCTGAACAGGGTTCTAGCACCATGCCAAATGTGTCCGAAGAAGAAAAGCAAAGCAAACGAAGCATGCCCAAAAGTAAACCAACCCCTTGGACTGCTACGAAAAACACCATCGGATTTCAAAGTAGCACGATCTAATTCAAAAATTTCACCCAATTGAGCACGTCTAGCATATTTTTTCACAGTAGCAGGATCACTATAACTCACTCCATTGAGTTCGCCACCATAGAACTCAACAGTTACACCTACTTGTTCGACACTATACTTCGATTCTGCCCTTCTAAAAGGAACATCCGCTCTAACAATTCCGTCTCCGTCTACCAAAACAACCGGAAATGTTTCAAAAAAAGTAGGCATACGACGTACAAAAAGTTCACGCCCTTCTTTATCTCTAAAGATAGGGTGTCCTAACCACCCAACGGCTATTCCATCCCCGTTGTCCATTGAACCCGCTCTGAATAATCCTCCTTTTGCCGGATTATTGCCAATGTAATCATAAAAAGCTAATTTTTCAGGAATTTTAGACCAAGCTTCTGATAAACTTTGATTTTCGGCTAACCCAGCACTAACCCTTCGATATATTTCTTGCTGGAAGTATCCTTGATCCCATTGATAACGAGTAGGACCAAATAATTCGATGGGGGTAGTTGCTGAACCATACCACATAGTTCCAGTAACAACAAAAGCTGCAAAAAAGACAGCAGCTATACTACTGGAAAGGACGGTTTCAATATTTCCCATACGTAATCCTTTGTATAAACGTTGGGGCGGACGGACACTAAGATGGAATAAGCCCGCTAATATGCCCAATGTCCCTGCTGCAATATGATGAGAGGCTATTCCTCCCGGAACAAAAGGATCAAAACCTTCCACGCCCCACGCTGGATTTACAGGTTGTACCTTTCCGGTTAGTCCATAAGGGTCGGACACCCATATTCCAGGACCATACAATCCTGTTACATGAAATGCGCCAAAGCCAAAGCAAGCCACTCCTGAGAGAAATAAATGAATTCCAAAAATCTTGGGCAAATCCAAAGAGGGTTTTCCTGTGCGCTCATCACAAAAAATTTCTAGATCCCAATATACCCAATGCCAGATAGCTGCCAAGAAGCACAAGCCAGAAAACACAATATGTGCTCCGGCCACACCTTCGTAACTCCAAATACCCGGATTTGTTATAGTCCGCCCCGTAATACTCCAACCGCCCCATGAATTGGTTATTCCTAAACGAGTCATGAAGGGTATAACGAACATACCTTGTCTCCACATTGGATCAAGAACGGGATCGGAGGGATCAAAAACAGCTAATTCATATAGAGCCATTGAACCGGCCCAACCAGCAACCAGAGCTGTATGCATTATATGAACAGAAAGCAAGCGACCGGGATCATTCAATACGACAGTATGAACACGATACCAAGGCAAACCCATGGAAATACCCCTTTATCAAATCAACGAAAAATAGACACTATGTAACTTTATTGCATTGGAATACCTCCCCTTTTCGGTGGATTCTTTCGGAGAAAGGATTAATGTTTGTTCTATTCCATTAGTAATAAGGGAAGAATTCGGCTCAGAAGAAAAAAGAGAAGCAGATCTATTCTATACTCGATAAGTATCAATACGCAATGGGGGTTGATCCTATTTTTTATGAATGAATGCATCCCTATTTGTTCATCATTCAAAGGACCTATTCGTAAGAATTCTCTTTCATTCATTCCGCCTTTCTTTATTTTATGGCCTTAGTCTATCTATGTATAAAATATGATAAAGGCCCATATTATTAAGACCATTATTACATATTATTAAGATAAGACCATTATTACGTATTACATTACGTATTACGCTTCCACAATCAAAGTGAAATATAATATTACATATTATAATATTACATATTATTAAGATAAGACCATTATTACGTATTACATTACGTATTACGCTTCCACAATCAAAGTGAAATATAATATTACATATTATAATATTACATATTATTAAGATAAGACCATTATTACGTATTACATTACGTATTACGCTTCCACAATCAAAGTGAAATATAATATTACATATTATTAAGATAAGACCATTATTACGTATTACATTACGTATTACGCTTCCACAATCAAAGCGAAATATAATTTTACATTCTTTTTACTTTATGCCTGTTGGTATTCCAAAAGTTCCTTTTCAAGTTCCGGGAGATAACGATGCAAGCTGGGTTGACATATAGTGCGACTTGTCAAATATATTGGGTCATATGGGATTCCCCCGTTCTCTCGCCCGATCGAGATATCCCCTGTTTCGCCCCAAAAAGATTGATTGAATTATCAAAAATTTGTAGCGGGAAGTGTAATGAAGTGCAATTAGAGATCCATTTCATGGGGGTGTATCCAGATTAATATTTTCAATTAGAATGATTTATGGTTGGCTTGGTTGGACTGATAAAATGAAGTATCCAGGCTCCGTTTAGAAAAAACCCAATTGGTAATATATTTATGATTACCACCTATATCATAATCATAATTTTTCTTTTTTTTTTTAATTATAAATAAGAGCGATTTCAAACTGTTAATCAATCGAATAATATGGGAAATACGTTGAATATTTGGCGAAAAACATGAAAGAAAAAGGAATTAAATTAAAATAAAAAAAGGAAATGAAATCATAGCAAAAAGACGTGGTATTGGGTCATTTGTCCTATATGTGCAAATAAAAATCGGGCAGATCTTTACTCGGAGTAGAGCATAAACCTAAAAAAATTGAATAAAAAATTGACGAACCCCATTCAGGAACAAGAAAATGACATCGTGATTTGGATTGAATCGCAATGAAAAAAAAATGGATCAATGAAAAGTTTGTGCAATAAGTTTAGCGAATTTTTTCTATATTATAGGAAAACGGGCCAAAACTCATCTTTCTTTAATTTAATTTTAAATTTCATTTTATTTAAAAAATGTAAGAAAAAGCCCCTTCATTAGAAATTAGAAGTTAGAAAGGTCCGACTAGAAAAAACAAAGGATGGCTGGAATCTACACATTGATTTTTTTTCGCAATTTTTGTTGAACCGTATGCATCAAAAGGTGCCTGTACGGCTACTAAGGGATACAATTTTATCCTAATCAACCGAATTTATCGAGAAAGATTGCTTTTTTTGGGCAAAGAGCTTGATATCCAGACCTCGAATCAACTTGCGGGTATTATGATCTATCTCAGTATAGAGAGTAATAGCCGAGACCTGTTTTTTTTTATAAACTCTCCTGGCGGAGGGATAGTATCTGGATTATCTCTTTTTGATACTATGCAAGCAGTGGAACCAGATGTGCATACACTAGCCATGGGATTGACCGCTTCAATCGCAGCTTTTCTCTTGGTCGGAGGAGAAATTACCAAACGCAGAGCATTCCCTCACGCTCGGCGCCAATGAGTTTTTTTTTTTTATTATTGATGGAAAGAAAAAAGAAGACTATGCCTTCGCCATATGAAATATGAATTAGTAAGTAATAATAGCATGGCACTTTGAATTCGATATGAAATTTTTTTTTTATTTCTTTTTTTTTTTTTCAAAAAAAAATATTAGATTATGTATCGAAAGAGTAGTATGAGAGAAGGGGCATTTCCAATTTGATCTTAGCTATCGTGGGCCCATCTCAGGCGTCACAAACTTTTTTTCTTTTCCTACCAGAGGCTATTAACAATATTTATGTTATGAAAGAGTACGAAAAAAAAAAAGACTATTTTTTTTCTTTCTTTTTTTTTTTTCAAAAAAAAAAAGAAACTTTGGGATTGCTGAATCACAGACGAAATAAATATATAAAGCAACGGAGCCATCATAGTATTTTTAAACTTTTCCGAAAAAAAAAGAAAAAGAAGGATGGTAATTGGATTATTTATTAATCTGGGTCTAATAGACTCTATATTTTCTCTTTTTTTCGATGAAAGAAAAAAGAGAATTCCATTGTAAAGCCGTATGCAATTGTAAAGCCGTATGCAATGCGCAAAAAATGCCTGTACGGTTGTTCAATTCTATAGCTATTCTTCTCGCCTCATTATGTGAGTTAGAAGTATGTTATATCATCAGGGTAATGATCCATCAACCTATTAGTATGCTTAAGGATGATGGCTTCAAAGACTGGGTCATGGAAACAGACGAAGTAATGAAAATGCAAGAAGACATCATAGAGGCTTATGTACAAAGAACGGGCCAGCCCCGATGGGTTATAAACAAAGACATGGAAAGAGATAATTTTATGTCAGCAAAAGAAGCCAAAGATCATGGAATTGTGGATCATATAGTGCGTACAGAATCGAGACCTATAGTGAATGAAAAACCTATAGTGAATGAAAAACCTATAGTGAATGAAAAACCTATAGTGAATGAAAAACCTATAGTGAATAACAAACCTATAGTGAATGAAAAACCTATAGTGAATGAAAAACCTATAGTGAATGAAAAACCTATAGTGAATGAAAAACCTATAGTGAATAACAAACCTATAGTGAATAACAAACCTATAGTGAATAACAAACCTATAGTGAATAAAAAATGGAGACTAGTTAACGACAATGGCAATGGAAGACCACCATTTGACGACAATGGCAATGGAAGACCACCATTTGACGACAATGGCAATGGAAGACCACCATTTGACGACAATGGCAATGGAAGACCACCATTTGACGACAATGGCAATGGAAGACCACCATTTGACGACAATGGCAATGGAAGACCACCATTTGACGACAATGGCAATGGAAGACCACCATTTGACGACAATGGCAATGGAAGACCACCATTTGACGACAATGGCAATGGAAGACCACCATTTGACGACAATGGAACACCATTTAATTTTGATTTAGATTGATTTAATCCCTCTTATTCCTTTCCTTCTTTTTCTCTTTAATAGATTAATATTTTATTAATCTATTAAAGAGAAAAAGAAGTAATTCATAATCATCTGGTTAGGATCGATCTAAACCAGTCTATTATGTATATGATTGTATATGATTCAGCATGCCAACTATTAAACAACTTATTAGAAATGCAAGACAGCCAATTAGAAATGTCACGAAAGCCCCTGCTCTTCGGGGATGTCCTCAGCGCCGAGGAAGATGTACTAGGGTGTATGTGCGACTTGTTCAGATCATGGGCTGAGAAAAAGGAAACAATTTTTCAGTATCAACGATCAGTACCAGTGAATAGAATGGGGTTCTTCCGTTCACTATCTAAAAAAGATAGATCTACCATATCCTTCTATTGTGTATGAAATTTATGGTTTCCATTGGCGCAAATCCAATCTTGGAATTTTTTAAAAATTCCCCATTGGTAGCAAATGCTTATCCATTAAGCGGGGAAAATCCTATTTAAAAAGCAAAAAGATTATGCTTCGACTCTTGCAAAGAACGGACTAACAGGGTCAGCTACCCAATTAATCCTCCTAATTACATACCGTTACTGTATAAGATAGATCTCGTTGTGAAAGATCTATTACTGAAAAATTTATGAGTAGAGCCGAAGAGTGTGAACTGTACAAGTTACCAATTAAATGTTAAATGAAGGAATGAGCTCCGGTGTATAGAGGGGACCTCACCGTTTAAGAAGTAACCATAGAAACGATGGAACCCACTATTTATTTATCCATTTCTATTTACTCCTTTATTTTAGTTAATATGCTTTTTTTGATACCTAGTATCAATACAATTTCTTATTTCAAGGCGAAATGAAATGCCTAGAAAAAAGGAAAAATCGTGGGCGGGACGGTTATAGTAGCAAAAGCCATTGGAATTTTTATTTTATACATTGGAAGAATCCGTTTTGTTATTAATAGACTAGAAAAGAATAACTGAAAGAAAGAATTAGTTATTCATCAAAATTTCTTTTATTCAATGACCAGAATGAAAGAGGGATATATAGCTCGGAGACAAAGAGTAAGAGCTTTGGTTTCGGCTGATCGGGATAGAGATAGGAAAAAAAGATATTTTCGTCGTTTGTGGATCACTCGAATAAATGCAGGAATTCGAGGAATGGGGGTATCCTATAATTATAGTAGATTAATAAAAAATCGGTACAAGAAACAGTTGCTTCTTAATCGTAAAATACTTGCACAAATAGCTATCTCAAATAGGAATTGTCTTTATATGATTTCCAACGAGATTATAAAATAAGGAGATCGGAAGGAATCCACCGAAATGCTTTAAATGAAATGGGGTTCCCTCGAGAATGAACTCGAGGGAGGTAGAGTAGAAATTAATATGATAAAAAAATTCTGATAAGGTCATCAAAACAAGAAAACAAGATGAGCGAAGACGCTCAATAAAAAAAAAAAAAATTTATTTTTCTTCCCCAACCCGATTCGATTCTTTTATTTATTTCTTTTTTCTTACGACACGACAATTTTGATTATCAGATTTTTTGAATAAAGCATCAGTCTACGTTTGATAATTTTGAGTCAATTGAAGGGTAAGCCTATTTATTTCTGGTTCTAAGAGCAGTAGTTCTAGCGGTCGACTCTCTTCTTTCAAATCGTTTCTCATTTCTGGTTCTAGTTCTAGCGGTCGACTCCCTTCTTTCAAATCGTTTCTCATTATTAATAAAGGGTAACGAAGATAAAATACGAGCTTGTTTTATAGCAATAGTAATTAATCGTTGTTGTTTTAAAGTCAATCTATTTACTCGCCTAGATAAGATTTTTCCTTGTTCACTAATAAATCGACTAATTAAACTCATGTTTCTATAATCAATTCGATCCCCCGATTGGATCGGGGGCAAACGCCTACGAAAAGATCGCTTGTATTTATCCATCATTTCTTTATTCCTTATTTCTAAAAATAATCCTATCCTATCCTTTTCTAAAATCCTATTTTGATCGGATCAAATTCAAATTATAGAATTAATAGAATAAATACGATTTGCTTTGTTTTTTTTATTATTGTATTATTTATTTATTATTTATTTCTTATTTATTTGTTTATTTTATTAGTTTATTTTAATTATTTATTTATTATTTATTTGTTTATTTTATTAGTTTATTTTATTATTATATTATTTATAGATATTTATTTAAATATAATTTCATATTTTAATATATTTAATATATAAATATAATTTCATATTTTAATATATTTAATATATAAATATAATTTCATATTTTAATATATTTAATATATAAATATAATTTCATATTTTAATATATTTAATATATAAATATAATTTCATATTTTAATATATTTAATATATAAAATATAAATATAATTTAATATTTTAATATATTTAATATATAAATATAATTTAAATAAATATCTATAACTGTGATAATACATAAATAATAAATAAATATAATTTATAAATATATATAAATATAATTTCATATTTTAATATATTTAATATATAAAATATAAATATAATTTAATATTTTAATATATTTAATATATAAATATAATTTAAATAAATATCTATAACTGTGATAATACATAAATAATAAATAAATATAATTTATAAATATATATAGAACCGACACGAAAATAATAAATAATTAATAAAATAAGAAATAAATAATGAAATATAGTAATAAATACAAAATATAGTAATAACTAAAAAATATAGTAATGAATAAATCATACAATATAATAAATAATACAATATTAACAATATTAAAATTAACAACAATATTAAAATTAACAATATTAAAATAATCATTATGCACGAATAGAAAATAAAAAAAAAAATAGTTAGTGATATTAAAAATCTAATTCCTAATCAATGAAAATCCAACTCCTAATCATTCGAAGACTGTAAACTAAAAATCATTCGAAGACGGTAAACTAAAAAAATAAATAATTGACTCGAGAATAAAGAAAAAAATTATTAAAAAAATAAGAACTAAATAAAAAATAGAATAAAAAAAAATAAAAGAATATTGATACAATCATATACCAGGTTAAAAAGGTTAAAAATTTATTAACGTGCATATCGAATAATTTAAAACTAAAAACTTCACTTTAAAAAGAAAGCGTGGAATAGACAAGGAAATACAAATATAGACTAATATATAAATAAAATATTTGTTATATATTAGTTATATATTATATCTAACTAATTATATACTTAATATTACTTAATATATTATATAATATATATTATTATACCTGAATACCTAATGTCCTATTTTCTCATACTAAATACCTAATGTTACCTAAATACCTAATGTCCTATTTTCTCATATTCTCGGGAAGGGTTGACATACGAGTACTTGATTCGATTTATTTCTTTATCTCCCCGTGAATTGTATGTTTGTAACAATAGGAACAGAATTTCTTCAATTCCAATCGACTAGGCGTATTGTGTCGATTTTTTTGAGTAATATACCTGGAAATGCCCGTTGATTCCTTATTAACGACGTTTCGAACACAACTGGTACATTCCAAAATAATCGTTACTCGGACATCTTTACTCTTGGCCATGAACCCCCTTTGAGTTTTTAATTCACCCAACTCTTCTATTTTCCGATCAAAAGTGAAGAAGAAAGGAATGAAAATAAATAAATAAAAGTTGCTAACTCAAAACCAAATCCTGAAAGATTTCGTTGCAATCAATTGCAATCAATATAGTAAATCAATATGTATTATACTAATAGTAAATAAGTAATACAATGATTTCTAACTCGATTTAGAATCACAGTACGGTATTTTCTTTAAGTATCTTGTAGGATACTGTTGTTCCAGCC
Organism: Durio zibethinus; assembly: GCF_047325235.1. NCBI lineage: Eukaryota > Viridiplantae > Streptophyta > Magnoliopsida > Malvales > Malvaceae > Durio > Durio zibethinus. The sequence continues at coordinate 25,584 of NW_028322828.1, read as the reverse complement.
ACATTTCTCTTTTCGCTCTACTAGTAATTTAATTGGAGCTTGAACCCAAGTTTTGTTGAGGTTCAATCCACTTTTTTCGTTCTACCTTCCTTATTTATTTTATATAATTCTTATATAATTAGAATTCTAAAAAAACTAAATAGAATTATTTCTTATATAATTAGAATTCATTTCTTATATAATTATAATTCTAAAAACAACTAAAGTCAAGGGGGGGCGAGAGATTAGTCACAGATATTTGATTGTATATCGATCTAATCTTTTTCACCCCGTCCCGCGACAATAACTAGAATTAAAAAAAAGGGAATGTTAACGCATCCGGGAAGAAACGATTGATCTCTATCAATAAACCCGCTAAAGAACCGAACCAGAGAGTACTTAGTACCGGTGCTACGGAAAGATATGTTTTTAGATCTCGCATTTAAAATCCTCCTTCTTTATCGTATTACATACATTATGGTAATACATATATAATCACATGTATGTGTGGTTAAAGACCACTTGTATTTGTATATTTGTACCCGGAATTCCTAATTCAAAATTAAAATTTAAATGTACAATGATTCGATAGATAAGATTTTCCT
>NW_028322828.1:0-22500 GCF_047325235.1 Durio zibethinus | reverse complement strand
CTCTTATCCCATTCGGAAGGATTGCATCTCATAATTATCTATGACTGTTTATGTCTTTAGCATGACCACTTGATGAAATGTGGAGGGAAGCGGGATAAATGGCCGATACTACTGGAAGGATTCCTCTTTGGATAATAGGTACGGTAACTGGTATTCCTGTGATCGGTTTAATAGGTATTTTCTTTTATGGTTCATATTCTGGATTGGGTTCGTCCCTGTAATATGTAATAATGGGATGAACTAAGTTATAGGCATGAAAGTGTAAGAACTCAACGGGGCCCGCCTCCTCTTTCTTTGTCTGATTCGCGAGGAGGGGTCCCGTTGAATTCTTAATGATCATAATATTTTGTTCGTATAAATATAAATGACAACAAATAGATCACTTTTTCCGATGATGTTTTTGAAAAATGAACTCGATTAATTGATTCATAGCATCTGTTCTTCGATAGTATCTATCGATACTTTCAAGGTTAGAAGAAAAAAAGGAATCACTCAATTTCCTTTTCCTGGATGACACAATCACAATATATATTTAATTTTAATATTTAATTTTTTTTAATATTTAATTTTAATATTTTAATATTTAATTTTAATATTTCTTTTTTTTTTCTGTCGACCAGATATCAAGCAAACCCTTTCTAGACTAGTCTAACCTTACTCTATTTATTTTAGTATTTCATCAAAGTTTGAAATTTTTTTATAAGTTCATCGCCTTGCTTCTATTTTATATTTATAAAAAAAAGGATTCCTTCTCTTTTTTTTGGTTGTCCATTACTTATTATATTATATTATACTTATTTATACTTATACTTATTTTATACTTATTTATACTTATTTTATACTTATTATATTATCCTTATTACTTATTCGATTACTTTATTACTTATTCTATTATCTATTATAATCTATTATCTATTATAAGTAAATCTAAAAAAATAAAGGGTTCTGAAAAATCTGGAAAAATATAAACTAAGAATAGAAATCTTTGACGAATGGGATCCGGAATTGTTATTATTTCGACACAAGAAAAGGAATTTTACACATCCTTTTCTTGTGCCGAAGGCTAGGAAGACGAAGAATACTCCCTGTAATTATTTGTTCCCCTCATTTATCCTTCCTTTCTATTCTCCGCTTACTTATCTTATGTTTAGTATCTAATCAAATTGAATTTAGAAAACAAAACCCATTCTGTGACATTTCAATCTGACAATAGGGATATAATTACACCCCTCCCATTTAGATTGAAAAAAGAAAAGAAGGGGTAAAGACAAATAGTCTTCTTCACAATATACAGATTTTGAATGCGGTAAAAGTAATTCCTAGAGAAAGAATATAAACAAGCAAAAGACTTTTCATACTTTTTTCATCATACCTAACCTAATTGCCAGGAAGAATTTGTTCTTTTTTACAAATTTGATGTTGATAAATCCACGGATCTAGAAATTCATTTCGGACACTTGAACCTTTTCAAATTGTTTCTTTTTAAGAACCAAAAAGATTTGTGCAAAAACAATAGATGCCAAGAAGAACAAAAGGCCTTGGACACGTAGTGGATCTTGAAGTACTATTTCTGCATCCCCCTGACCAAATCCACCCACATTAGGATTACTTGTTAATGGTTGATCAAGTTTGATAGATTCACCCTCTGAAACAAGAAGTTCTGGTCCTGGGGGGATAATATCAACCACTTGATGTCCATCCAATGCATCCGTTATGGTTATTTCGTACCCCCCTTTTTCTTTTCGTATGATTTTGCTTACTATACCTGTTGCCGTAGCATTATAAATTGTATTGTTACTTTTGTTCCCGTCGGGATAAATCTGACCCCTTCCCCTATTTCCGCCTACGTATATGGGATATTTTAAGAAATGAACATCCTTATTACTAGCAGGGTCTGGGGAAAGAATAGGAAAGGTGATTTCACTATATTTTTGACCAGGAACAGGACCTATCACAAGAATATTTTTCTGAGTGGGGCGGTAGTTCTGAAAAGACAGATTGCCTATCTTTTCTTTCATCTCGGGCGAAATACGATCAGGTGGGGCTAACTCAAACCCCTCCGGTAAAATAAGAACAGCACCCACATTCAAAGCCCCTTTCTTACCATTAGCAAGAACTTGTTTCAGTTGCATATCATAAGGAATTCTAACAACCGCTTCAAATACAGTATCAGGAAGTACCGCTTGTGGAACCTCAATATCCACGGGTTTATTAGCTAAATGGCAATTGGCACATACAATACGCCCAGTTGCTTCTCGTGGATTTTCATACCCCTGCTGCGCAAAAATGGGATATGCATTTGAAATGGATGCCCCGGTTATTATATAGATCATGAGCGATACGGAAATGGATCGAGTAATCTCCTCCTTTATCCAAGAAAAAGTATTTCTAGTTTGCATGGTACAATCATTGATCCCGAAAATTTCTACAATAAAATTAGGTAGGTCACTAGTATAGTTCCCTATCCACGATTCTGCTATTTACTTTTACTGAAAAAAAAAAAAATTTACTGAAATAGAGGAGGAATTGTATTCCCCTGATGGGTAGAAAGAGTAAAGTAAGTACGACTTTGCATTCTTTGCTTATATACAAAGTAAGAAAGATTCTAATTGAATCCGTGAATCATTTTTCAGTCAGTCAGTGAATGATAAATAACTACAAGTGACGGCGATACATGATTTAAATAACGAAAGATCGAATATTTAAAAATTGTATCTAGAATGACTGGAAGGGTACAAGCAAGAACAGATATAATTTGATCATTATGAGCAAATCCAAAATCTTTGTAGATATAGCCAATCATTAGTTCCCAACCGTGGTGCGAATGGAATCCGACACAGAACTCAGTTAATAAAAGAATAGAAAAAGCTTTTATTGTGTCGCTTAAATTATATAGGAATTCTTGAACCCAAGAGTTAAGAATAACAAGTTCTTCATTACCCAAAATAGAATAACCACTTAGAATAACGAAACAGATTAGATTTGTCGAGAAGTGCAAAATCGTATGGATACGATCCTCATTGTGCATCTTGATCAATTGGATCGTTTTCTTTGTGGATTCCTATACGAAGTTTTTGTAGATGTGTTTCCGGGTATTCTTTTATCATTTCGTCCAACAGGAGGAGTTCCTCTACTTCTATGAATTGTTCTAGAATACTTTTTTCTTGAATATCATTCAAAAAAGTTTCGGATTGCCTAGTATTCCACCAATTAGTAATCCAAGATTTCAGACTTTTATTAAATGAGAGAGAGATCCACCAGGGCAAAAATACTATAGATGCAAAATATAGAAGGGGAGTGAATGCTTTCTTTTTTGCCATTTTTTCATCTGTGAATTGTTAATGAACCCACCTCATTCGTTGACTTTATGTGATCTAATCTTTCTATCAAGCATGACTTTCATTATATTATAAATTATAAGATAAATTATAAGGTAGGGGCCCATGAATCTATTCTCTGTTTTTTTTTTTTTTGATTCAGTGCTTAGTCCTTGAATCTAAAAAGAGTACAGAAATAGAAAATAAGAATCCACTTTGAATTCGAATGTTCGAATGAAATATATATATATATTATTGTTTCCAGATATCTCAATTGATCAAATTCGAAGCAATTGCCCTCTTTCGATAACTGCCCGAAAGAACCGCTTCAAATAATAAAGATTATTCTATTCAGATTTTGAGACGAAGGAGCTCCCTGTCTATATCAAGATATCAATCAAATATGTCGAAAAATTTTCGCGGGTTATCTAGACTGTATATAGTCTAGAGTCCGGGAATAATTGAAAAAAAAAAAATTATGAAAAATATTATGATGATCAAAAATGAGTGACAAAAAAAGACAGAAAAGTTATCATTACATTTATCATTATGTTATAAGAAAGAAATCTACTTGTTTAGTTCTTAAGGAGCACAAAAGAAAGGATAAAAGGGGAGGGGCTGATTGACAAAAGGAAAGTAGAGAAAATTTACAAGATATAATCTATCTGTATCTAACGTATCAACTCCAAATATTGAAAATAAAAAGTTAAATATTTCGAAATACTTTGATATATGAGATGAATCCATTATTTCGATTTCTTGCTTGTTTTGTTACTGAATTAAGTTGAGTGGTTTTACATTTACAGACGCATAAAAAACAATTTTTGTGGACAAAAAAAAAAAAACAGTTTTGTTTTATGTTATGACTCTTCCGTATACGTCTTCTTTGGTTCGAGTGGGCATTCTTAAGAAACTTCAGTTTAGTTCTGCTATAGAAAAAAGAGGCTTCTTGTCTTGAGTTTTTTCCTCCTGCCGAGAAAGCATTTATTCTGCAATTCATTTCAAAAGACTTCAATCGGTACACGCAAAAAATAGGCCAATTCAGCAGCTTTTTGCTCAATTTCTCGTGGAGTCAAATTCTCATCAGTACGAGTCAAGGGAACGGCCCCCTGGCCTCTGATTTCCATATAAAGGACACGCCGAGCATAAATACCCTCTTTAACTTCTATTCTGATGGACTGAATATCTTTCATAAGGAATCGTAGAAAGATGCGACGATTTTTTCCAGGAAAACCCCAACGAAAAATACATACTATTCCCTCTTTTCTATCGAATCGATCATAACCACTACCTACATTCCAAAAAATCGTGCACCACAAATAGGAACTAATAAAGAGACCCGCGATCCCATAGAAAGACATCACGATTCCTTGTGGAAAAAAAACTATTTGCTGAGACGGAAATAAAGATATCAAATTCCTACCAAGATAACTAGAAGTTCCAACTAATAAAAACCCTAATGAACCAAAAAAAAGAATAAAGGCCCAGCAGAAATTGCTTGTTTTTCGAGACCCCACTATAAATTCTATCCATATAGATTCTGATCGCCAACTCATACATACTAGATCCAGTTGCATTTTATTGGAATTGAGAAAATAAGCAAAAAAATTTGACTTTACTTTTTTTGTTTCCGAAGTAACTCTCATCAACTAGTGCTATTTTGATATGAACTTTTAGAAGTAATTCATCAAATTGCTTAGATCTAAAATCATCCCCTTTATATGATCCCCTATACAGATCTACTAGATATATAGACTTTAATTTCATACATTCGTCCGGTACCGATCCACTTGCTATAATTCATTTACCCCTATATCATGTTTACGTATGCATAAGAGGAGCTTTTTCATTTATGTTCGGGGAAGCCGGATGGATGTTATACAATATTCTACTAAATAGATATCCGTGGCATCTAAGTCGTGAAAAAAAAAATAGATAAGATTTGGTCTTGGCCTTGGCCCCATCGAATCTAAAAAATCTTAGTTTTTTGAACATACAAAGATAAAGAAGCCATTGCAATTGCCGGAAATACTAGGCCTACTAAAGGCACAAAAATAGAGGGAATTGTCATAAAATGGGTACCTCAATTTAATATTCGTACCTGTTATTGTTATATTGTTAGTTATAAAGTTAGTTATAAATATATCTTATAATAATTATATTATAATTCGTATATTATACTAAGTATATCTAAATATTATACTAAGTATATCGAAATACTAAGTATATCTAAATATTATACTAAGTATATCTAAATACTAAGTATATCTAAATATTATACTAAGTATATCTAAATACTAAGTATATCTAAATACTAAGTATATCTAAGCGAGTATATATATCTAATATATATATCTTATCTAATAAGTGCAAGGAATGTAGAATTAAATAAAGGGACTTGCCCATCTTTCTAAATGAAATAAAATAGGTGTATGATAAGATAATCCACTTTCTTTATTATCTTACTTTATTCCTACTTTTCTTATTATTATTATTCTATTGTTCTTGTCTTCTAATTTTAATTTCTAATTTGAATTTAATAAAGAAAGAGTTTATTACAAATTGAGAAAGAGTTTATTACAAATTGTCGAAAGATTCGATTCGTTAGAATCCGATCCAAGAACAGGGATTTTTAGTAAAAATAGAATTCTCGGGAGATATAGAAAGATGCAAAACTCTATATTTATATTTTTTCTATATTTGAATTATATAAACATACGCAATAGAGCAAGATAAAATTCGTTTTTCGACAATTCCATTTTATGTCACAAAGTCAAAGCCCATTATGCGGGCTTTGACTTTGATTCTGATAAACTAACTAACTGCCTTTTCACTACAAAGAAAATAATTTAACTTAAGACTCTACTTGATTGAATTTTGATTCAAAGGAAAAAAACCGTGGAACTGAAATAACTCACTCAGAACACCCTTTAAAGGATTACGTGGTACGATTGGATCGAATAAACCCTTATGGAATAAATATTCAGCCTCCTGTGAACCTTCAGGTACTGTTATATTCAATGTTTGCTCAATTACTCTTTTACCCGCAAATGCAATATAGGCATTGGGTTCAGCAATAATGATATCCCCCAACATACCAAAACTCGCGGTCACTCCACCAGTAGTAGGAGATGTAAGAATTGATACATAAAATAACTTTTTATTTGATTGATAATCATATAAAGCAGAAGATATTTTAGCCATTTGCATCAAGCTCAAACTTCCTTCTTGCATGCGTGCTCCTCCGGAAGCACACACTAGAATAAGAGGCAAAAAATTATTGGTAGCATATTCGATCAAACGGGTGATTTTCTCGCCTACTGCGGATCCCATACTACCCCCCATAAACTGAAAATCCATAACCCCGATTGCTATAGGAATACCGTTTAGTTGACCCGTACCTGTTTGAATAGCCTCAGTTAATCCTGTCTCTCTTTGATAAGAATCAAGACGATCTTTATAGGGCTCTTCGTCATACTCAAACGGATCAGAATCAATACCATCTTCGTCATACTCAAACGGATAAGAATCAATACCATCTTCGTCATACTGAAATGGATCAGAATCAATACCATCTTTATCTTTGTCAAACTGAAATGGATCATAATCAATACCATCTTTATCTTTATCTTTGTCAAACTGAACTTTATCTTTGTCAAACTGAACTTTATCTTTGTCAAACTGAACTTTATCTTTGTCATACTGAACTTTATCTTCGTCATACTGAAATGGATCAGAATCAAGACCATCTTTATCTTTGTTAAACTGAAATGGATCATAATTAATACCATCTTTATCTTTGTTAAACTGAACTTTATCTTTGTCATACTGAACTTTATCTTTGTCAAACTGAACTTTATCTTTGTCATACTGAACTTTATCTTCGTCATACTGAACTTTATCTTCGTCATACTGAAATGGATCAGAATCAATACCATCCATATAAGGCTCTTCTTGGTCAGACTGAAATGGATCATAATCAATACCATCTTCGTCAGAACCATCTTCGTCAGCTTCGTCAGAACCATCTTCGTCAGCTTCGTCAGAACCATCTTCGTCAGCTTCGTCAGAACCATCTTCGTCAGCTTCGTCAGAACCATCTTCGTCAGCTTCGTCAGAACCATCTTCGTCAGCTTCGTCAGAACCATCTTCGTCAGACTGAAATGGATCATAATCAATACCATCTTCGTCAGACTGAAATGGATCATAATCAATACCATCTTCGTCATACTGAAATTCAATGGGATCCAGAGAGATCATGTCTTCATCCATAGGATCCCAAGTACCTGGATCAATCGAAAGTTCGATTCTATCTGAACTACTCATTTTCAAATGATATCCACAGTATTCACAAATATTCATTTTTGGCTTAAGAAATTTCTTATAATTTAATCCATAACAATCTTCATTTTCGCATAGAACCCACAAATGCTTGAAATCTTTAGGCCTTTCTAAATCATTACCATTTGCGCAACTTTCTTTTAGAGTTAAATCATTACCATTTGCGCAACTTTCTTTTAGAGTTAAATCATTACCATTTGCGCAACTTTCTTTTAGAGTTAAATCATTACCATTTGCGCAACTTTCTTTTAGAGTTAAATCATTACCATTTGCGCAACTTTCTTTTAGAGTTAAATCATTACCATTTGCGCAACTTTCTTTTAGAGTTAAATCATTACCATTTGCGCAACTTTCTTTTAGAGTTAAACCATTGTCTTCACTACTATTTCCACCTTCAACACAAATGTAACCACAAATGCAATTATAAATATAACTATCATTGTAATTGTCACTACCACTTAAAATGGAACTATCAATACAGGTTTGAGAACGAAGATAAGAGTTAATACAACTCTTAATGTGATTATTCCAACTATAGTTAGTATCATACAAGTTAAAATCATAGTGGGGATCGTCATTGTCAATCTCAAAAATTTGATTTTCACTATTAAAATATAGAGAATAATTATCCTGATTACTATCATTATCCTGATTACTATCCCTAATTAAAACCCTAATTCGGGTGTCATCAGAAATGAAATTCCGAATGTCTTTGACGCCAACTAAATGATCAACCTTACTGTAATAACTAGAGCTGTCACTACAACCATGAATGTTTTTATCCATATCATTTCTAACCGGGTCTTCGTTTACACTAGTATTTTCAATAGGACCAAGGCTATCCATTGATTTACTTAGCCCACATCTGTATTCTAATTCCCCCTTAGACAAGATAAAATTGAACCATAATTTTTCCATAGAGTTTTCTTGCCTCTATTTAGATGTAAAGTATAATAGATGAATAGTCATTTGATGAAAAAAAAAAAATCATTTATTTCCTATCGGAATACGCATAATGGATACAATCATTAAACTAATAATGAGTGAATATTGAAGTAAAGGATTCTCGTTTGTGAGAACCTGGAGTATCAGTTCATTATATATGATATATGATACTTTACTTTTTTCTTTTCAATTATAAATATAAATTTTCAATTAGAAATAGCGATTTCCCTATGTTGTGTAAAATTCGCACTGAAAAAATTGAAAAAAGAAATTTTTCTCCTATCAAGAACCTTTTTCGTAAAATATCGTCTACTAATACAATAAAATCTCGTCTACTAATACAATAAGTTTCTATTCCAACACGGAACGAATAGGATAGAAAAGAATACACCAATCTTTAGGATCGGCTCAATCCTTTTAGTAAAAGATTGGGCCGAGTTTAATTGCAATTCAACAAACCAACAGTAATTACTGGATTACAAAGTATCCATTGCTTCGAATTCAAATTTTATTTATCTAAAGTATCCATTGCTTCGAATTCAAATTTGATCTCCTTCCATACTTCACAAGCAGCAGCTAGTTCCATACTCCATTTGCCAGCCTCGCGGATAATTTCATTACCCTGGCGGGCAAGGTCACGTCCCTCATTACGAGCTTTTACACATGCTTCTAAAGCTACTCGATTAGCTACGGCACCCGGTGCATTTCCCCAAGGGTGTCCTAAAGTTCCTCCACCGAATTGTAGTACGGAATCATCTCCAAAGATCTCGGTCAAAGCAGGCATATGCCAAACGTGAATACCCCCCGAAGCTACGGGCAGAACACCTGGTATAGAAACCCAATCTTGAGTGAAATAAATACCACGGCTTCGATCTTTTTCAATAAAATCATCACGTAGTAAATCAACAAAGCCCAAAGTTATGTCCCTTTCTCCTTCAAGTTTACCTACTACTGTACCAGCGTGAATATGATCTCCACCAGACAGACGTAAAGCTTTAGCTAGTACACGAAAGTGCATACCATGATTCTTCTGTCTATCAATAACTGCGTGCATTGCGCGATGGATGTGAAGAAGTAGACCATTATCTCGGCAATAATGAGCCAAGCTAGTATTTGCAGTGAACCCACCTGTTAAGTAGTCATGCATTACGATGGGAGCTCCCAATTCTCTGGCAAATATGGCCCTTTTAATCATTTCTTCACATGTACCCGCAGTAGCATTCAAGTAATGCCCTTTGATTTCACCTGTTTCAGCCTGTGCTTTAAAAATTGCTTCGGCACAAAATAAGAAACGGTCTCTCCAACGCATAAATGGTTGGGAGTTCACATTCTCATCATCTTTGGTAAAATCAAGTCCACCACGTAGACATTCATAAACTGCTCTACCGTAGTTCTTAGCGGATAACCCCAATTTAGGTTTAATAGTACATCCTAATAGGGGGCGACCGTACTTGTTCAATTTATCTCTTTCAACCTGGATGCCATGAGGCGGGCCTTGGAAAGTTTTAGTATAAGAAGGAGGGATTCGCAGATCCTCTAGACGTAGAGCGCGCAGGGCTTTGAACCCAAATACATTACCCACAATGGAAGTAAACATGTTAGTAACAGAACCTTCTTCAAAAAGGTCTAAGGGGTAAGCTACATAACATATATATTGATTTTCTTCTCCAGCAACGGGCTCAATGTGGTAGCATCGCCCTTTGTAACGATCAAGGCTGGTAAGCCCATCGGTCCACACGGTTGTCCATGTACCAGTAGAAGATTCAGCAGCTACTGCTGCCCCTGCTTCCTCGGGCGGAACTCCGGGTTGAGGAGTTACTCGGAAGGCTGCCAAGATATCAGTATCTTTGACTTCATATTCAGGAGTATAATAAGTCAATTTATACTCTTTAACACCAGCTTTGAATCCAACACTTGCTTTAGTCTCTGTTTGTGGTGACATAAGCCCCTCCCTACAACTCATGAATTGAAAATTTTCGCAACAACAAGGTCTGCTCGGCATAAATTAGGAGTTAATGAAACCTTTTCGAAGAAATCTTTCAAAAAATTATCAACTAATCCGAAAGGTTCCTTATTAGACCATGGTATTTGATTCGCCAAATACATCATTATTCTATATTCTTTCATATTCTATATTCTTTCATATGTATGGCGCAACCCAATCCGTGTTTTTCAAGTTTAGAATTCCTTACTTTTTTTTTGAATCGAAATGAAAATGAAATAAATGAAATAGAAATATTATAAATATATAATTATAATTAGAATTATAAATATAAAATATATATATAAAATATATAAATTAAATATAAAATATATAAATTCAATAATAAGTCAATAGTCAATAATAAGATAATACTATAATAATATAAATTCAATAATAAGTCAATAGTCAATAATAATCAATAATAAGATAATAAGATAATAAGAAATAATATAAAATAAGAAATAATATAAATTCAATAATAAGAAATAAGAAAGAATAAGAAATTCACTCTTGACAGTAATATATGTTGTATATGTAAATCCTAGATGTGAAAATATGCGTAATTCGTTTATGAAATGAAAAAAAAGGAATATAGATGGAAAAAGGGGGGATAGGTTGGACGTAAAAAAAAATCGATATGCTAAAATAAAATACGAAATGAAATAAGGGCTAATGAGATAGAAATAAGGAATCGTAAATAGAGTTCGGGTTCGAATTCCATAGATAATATGGATGGTATTGCCTATAATGATAGACAAATGAAAGACAATGATAGACAAATGAAAGACTCTCTCAAAATTGTTATTTATTTATCCACTTGATATTTTGCAAATAGGTTGGTTGAACTTAAAAATTCCTTCATTGAATAAGGAAACAATCCAATTGAATTGCATTCAATTGGATGGTACCAACGAAATCGAGTGCTAATCCCCATTTCTTATTGAATTAACCGATCAACTTGCTGTCGAAGATTTTTTTTATTAGAAAATTTTCGAAAAAAAAAATTGACATATTTCACTTTATTTTATTATGAGAATAAATCCTACTACTTCTGTTCCTGGAGTTTCCACGCTTGAAAAAGAAAATCTGGGACGTATTTCTCAAATCATCGGTCCAGTACTGGATGTAGCCTTTCCCCCGGGCAAGATGCCTAATATTTACAACGCTTTGGTAGTTAAGGGTCGAGATACCATCGGTCAACAAATTAATGTAACTTGTGAGGTACAGCAATTATTAGGAAACAATCGAGTTAGAGCTGTAGCTATGAGCGCTACAGATGGTCTAATGAGAGGAATGGAAGTGATTAACACGGGAGCTCCTCTAAGTGTTCCAGTCGGCGGAGCGACCCTAGGACGAATTTTTAACGTGCTTGGGGAGCCCGTTGATAATTTAGGTCCTGTAGATACTCGCACAACATCCCCTATTCATAAACCTGCGCCCGCTTTCATACAATTAGATACAAAATTATCTATTTTTGAAACAGGAATTAAAGTAGTCGATCTTTTAGCTCCTTATCGTCGTGGAGGAAAAATCGGACTATTTGGGGGAGCTGGGGTAGGTAAAACAGTACTCATTATGGAATTGATCAACAACATTGCCAAAGCTCATGGGGGTGTATCCGTATTTGGCGGAGTAGGTGAACGTACTCGTGAAGGAAATGATCTTTACATGGAAATGAAAGAATCTGGAGTAATTAATGAACAAAATCTTGCGGAATCAAAAGTGGCTTTAGTCTACGGTCAGATGAATGAACCGCCAGGAGCTCGTATGAGAGTTGGGTTGACTGCCCTAACTATGGCGGAATATTTCCGAGATGTTAATAAACAAAACGTACTTCTATTTATAGACAATATCTTCCGTTTTGTCCAAGCGGGATCCGAAGTATCTGCCTTATTGGGTAGAATGCCTTCCGCTGTGGGTTATCAACCCACCCTTAGTACCGAAATGGGTTCTTTACAAGAAAGAATTACTTCTACCAAGGAGGGATCCATAACTTCTATTCAAGCAGTTTATGTACCCGCGGATGATTTGACCGACCCTGCCCCTGCCACAACATTTGCGCATTTAGATGCTACTACCGTACTATCAAGAGGATTAGCTGCCAAAGGTATCTATCCAGCGGTAGATCCTTTAGACTCAACGTCAACTATGCTCCAACCTCGAATCGTTGGAAAGGAACATTATGAAACTGCGCAAAGGGTTAAGCAAACCTTACAACGTTACAAAGAACTTCAGGACATTATAGCTATCCTGGGGTTGGACGAAGTGTCCGAAGAGGATCGCTTAACCGTAGCAAGAGCGCGAAAAATTGAGCGTTTCTTATCACAACCCTTTTTCGTAGCGGAAGTATTTACTGGTTCCCCGGGGAAATATGTTGGCCTAGCAGAAACAATTAGAGGATTTCAATTGATCCTTTCCGGAGAATTAGACGGTCTTCCTGAACAGGCCTTTTATTTGGTAGGTAACATCGATGAAGCTACTGCGAAGGCTACGAACTTAGAAATGGAGAGCAAATTGAATAAATGACCTTAAATCTTTGCGTACTCACCCATAATCGAATTGTTTGGGATTCAGAAGTGAAAGAAATCATTTTATCTACTAATAGCGGACAAATTGGCGTATTACCAAATCACGCGCCTATTGCCACAGTTGTAGATATAGGTATTTTGAGAATACGCCTTAACGACCAATGGTTAACGATGGCTCTGATGGGTGGTTTTGCTAGAATAGTCAATAATGAAATCACTATTTTTGGAAAGGATGCGGAAAAGGGTAGTGACATTGATCCACAAGAAGCTCAGCAAGCTCTTGAAATAGCGGAAGCTAACTTGAGGAAAGCTGAAGGCAAGAGGCAAACAATTGAGGCAAATCTAGCTCTCAGATGGGCTAGGACACGAGTAAAGGCTATCAACGCGATTTCGTAACTAGTTGGTTAATCGAAAGAATTTCCGTATAAACAGAACTTTCGTTTCTACATCCCATTTTTATTCTGCTGATTAAATAGAATCAAATACAATCAAAAGTGAAATAGTGAAATTTGATCTAACGAAAAATTTGAAAATTGAAAACGGAAATAGAATAGGATGAAAAAGATAGAAAATCAATAAAAGAAGGTGGGTAGAAAAACTTATTAGACACCGGGATCAATGGTATCTAATAAGTTCTACCTACTATTGGATTTGAACCAATGACTCCCGCCGTATGAAAGCAATACTCTAACCACTGAGTTAAGTAGGTCATTTATTATCATAAGGAATCATAAAGAGAAAGAAAAGGGACCTATCACATCGATGGATTATAAATCCGATATTACTTCTAAGCAATACCAATCAAACCGACCAAAAAGGTATGATTATGATGTTGGATCATGTAATATTCATCTTGACAAGAAATTATCTAAATAATATGATAAAATATGTATCACAAACACAAGGGCTATAGCTCAGTTAGGTAGAGCACCTCGTTTACACGCGCGCCAATGTTTTTCAGGGGAGTCTATCATGCAATCAAAAAAAATTGATCCTTTTGAGAAATCGATGTCTTACTCCATTACTTTGAAGGAACAAAACAAGAGAACAATAGCCTGACAAATGGTTTGGTTCGATTCGGGTGCCGTTTAGGCAGGAGCAGGATCCGAATCGAACCTATCATTGATTTGAGATATTGATAGGGCGAATACCCAGTCTATTCAATGCTAGGCATAATGAGTATAAGGACCTCAAAAATTCTCTTTTCGTCCTATGAATCTTAAGGTGTATGAAGTTTCATCTTTGATTTTTTAATCAGGATGATAGAGACTTCATTTAACTTAGGTTGATCTAGGCCAGAAGCAGACCTACGTCAAGATAAACTTTCCCTTCTTTGAAACACTTTGGTAGTGCTCCTGTATCAGTAATGAATCAGAGCACATGGAACCATCTTCCTTTTTTTTCTAAGAGAAAAAATATATATATGGTAGACTAACTGATATTTCTATCAGTTAATGAAAGAGCCCAATGCAAAAAAATGCATGTTGGGTCTTTGAAATAGGTCGAATCATTTTGATAATAATCAGTTCGATCTGTTTTACCGAGAAGGTCTACGGTTCGAGTCCGTATAGCCCTATATTTTATATTTTTATTTTATATTTTATTAATTTTTATATTTTATTAATTTTTATATTTTATTAATTTTTATATTTTATTAATTTAAAATATTTATTAAATTAATAAAAAAATATTTATTAAATTAATAAAAATGAAATGAAAATAATATTCTTAAAACTAAAGCAAACTAAAACAATAAAGAATATCCAAATACAAATAAAAAAAGTTGTATAGTTTTTTTCCTAATTATTGTATTCTTTGTTGATTGGAACTGGTCGCTTCCAGTTGCTTGGTTAAAATCATTCCCATAAGCTCGCTCACAGGGAGATCGCTCAGAAACTGAAAACAAAAGCGCATTTCAACAGAATCTCATAAATATATATAATATATATTAAATATATATATATAGATAATATATATATAGATAATATCTATAAAAAGATATAATATCTATAAAATATAGATAGAAAATAAAAAATGTATTCTATATATAACTATATATAAATTTATTCTATATTCTATATATAACTATATAATATACTATATAATATATATATAAATTTATTCTATATTCTATATATATTCTATATATATAATAGATAATAAGATAATAGAAAAGAGAAAAGGTTTTTTTTTTTTTTTTTTATTTCTAATACATATTAGATATTAGTTATATATTAGAATTCCTTTTATTTAGAAAAATACGAAATGAAGTGAAAACAAAAAAGTTTTACTTGTTTTGGATTTGTATAGTATTCTACTATACTATATAGTAATAGTATAAATATCTATGTAATAGTATAAATGTAATAGTATAAATATCTATTTATACTATTACTATACAAATTAGTACTATATCGAATACAAATTAGTACTATATCGAAATTAAATCGAAATAAGTGAAATGTAAATAGGATTAATTCCAATCAATAAATCTTAAAACGCAACAGCAAACAAACGAAACTAGACGATTCGATCAAACTGAATTGTTGGTTTGACTAAACAAACAGTTGTGGATGACTTGACAATGAATTCCAGGTCGAATCGACTAATCCGGTCTATTTTTCACATTCATAGGAGTTCGTCTATGTTTCTGCTTTACGAATATGATATTTTCTGGGCATTTCTAATAATATCAAGTGCTATTCCTATTTTGGCATTTCTAATTTCTGGAGTTTTAGCCCCGATTAGAAAGGGTCCAGAAAAACTTTCTAGTTATGAATCGGGTATAGAACCAATGGGCGATGCTTGGTTACAATTTCGAATCCGTTATTATATGTTTGCTCTAGTTTTTGTTGTTTTTGATGTTGAAACGGTTTTTCTTTATCCATGGGCAATGAGTTTCGATGTATTGGGGGTACCCGTATTCATAGAAGCTTTAATTTTCGTGCTTATCCTAATTGTTGGTTCAGTTTATGCATGGCGAAAAGGAGCATTGGAATGGTCTTAGTTCCTGAATATTCAGATAATAAAAAGAAAGAAAAAAGTAAAAATAATAATAACATTGAGTATGAATTCCATTGAATTTCCCTTACTTGATCGAACAACCCAAAACTCAGTTATTTCAACTACATTAAATGATCTTTCAAATTGGTCAAGACTCTCCAGTTTATGGCCGCTTCTTTATGGTACCAGTTGTTGCTTCATTGAATTTGCTTCATTAATAGGCTCACGATTCGACTTTGATCGTTATGGGCTGGTCCCAAGATCGAGTCCTAGACAAGCGGACCTAATTTTAACAGCTGGAACAGTAACAATGAAAATGGCTCCCTCTTTAGTGAGATTATATGAACAAATGCCCGAACCTAAATATGTTATTGCTATGGGCGCGTGTACAATTACAGGAGGGATGTTCAGTACTGATTCTTATAGTACTGTTCGGGGAGTCGATAAGCTAATTCCTGTGGATGTCTATTTGCCGGGCTGTCCCCCTAAACCCGAGGCAGTTATAGATGCTATAACAAAACTTCGTAAGAAAATATCTCGCGAAATCTATGAAGATCGAATTAGATCTCAACAGGGGGATCGGTGTTTTACTACCAATCACAAGTTTTGTCTTGTACGCAGTACTCATACTGGAAATTATAATCAAGGATTACTCTATCAACCACCATCTACTTCAGAGATTCCTCCTGAAACATTTTTCAACTACAAAAGTTCAATATCTTCCCACGAATTAGTGAATTAGGTAGGATTCAGAAACAGAATAACAAACAACGAATTAATCTTCATAAATTCGATTTCATCGTAAATGTGAAATACTTATCTTATACAAATTACAAATAAAAAAGAAAAGTGCGGGAGAGATAAAAAAGATGCAGGGCCGTTTGTCTGTTTGGCTAGTCAAACACGGGCTAGTTCATAGATCTTTGGGCTTCGATTACCAAGGAATAGAGACTTTACAAATAAAGCCCGAGGATTGGCATTCCATTGCTGTTATTTTATATGTATATGGTTACAATTATCTACGTTCCCAATGTGCTTATGATGTAGCACCAGGCGGACTGTTAGCCAGTGTGTATCATCTTACGAGAATAGAGTATGGTGTAGATCAACCGGAAGAAGTATGTATAAAAGTATTTGCTCCAAGGAGTAACCCTAGAATTCCGTCTGTTTTCTGGGTTTGGAAAAGTGCGGATTTTCAAGAACGAGAATCTTATGACATGTTGGGAATCTCTTATGAGAATCATCCACGACTGAAACGTATCTTAATGCCCGAAAGTTGGATAGGGTGGCCTTTACGTAAGGATTACATTGCCCCCAATTTTTATGAAATACAAGACGCTCATTGAATGATAAGAAACTAATTACAACTTCAAATATTCAAGGAATATTTGTACATTCTCTTCTAGCTCAAACGGAGGAATTGAGGTTTCATTCGTATTCTTATGGATAGGCTAATAAATAAAAAGAAATAAAAGACAATACATCATTGAAATTCTCGATTTTTGAAGATACCTTTTTATTTTATTTCGGACGAGCCGAGACAATAGGATGAACAACAAGGGTTCTATACCGTGAACTTTGTATCGCGCACATCACTTAGATGAACTCTAGAGAGTCACATAGAAAGGAATGAAGAAATGGAATATGAAAGAGAATACAAATAAATAAATGAAAGGGAATCGGATTCTATTTGTACTGTAGCTGAGATGAGTCTTGGTTATTTCTATCCTTGAACTCCTCTAGACCAGACTTTTGGTTGGGCCTTTCAACCAACTATTTTAATCTTTTTTTTTAATTAAATATGTATGAAGTATTAACATTCTTTTTGAATGTGAGGAGCCACAGCGTGAACAAATAAAAAAGAAGAGGAAAGATAATGAAATTTTTTTCTTTTACTACATTATTTATTTTTTTTACTACATTATAATTATAATAGACTCTTTGCTCATCTAAAAAATAGAAACAAAAAAAAAAAAAAAAATAAATAAAGAGAGGGTTTACTTCCAGATAGCTAGCTAGATAAGTATGTATTATGTCGATCTATATCAATTAATTTGTAGAGTAGATACTCATACAAATTAATCATACGCCGAGAACCAGATTTGAACTGGTGACACGAGGATTTTCAGTCCTCTGCTCTACCAACTGAGCTATCCCGACCATTACCGACGCATTATCCTCATAATACTAGATGACTTGGGTCTATGTCACTTAAAAATGAAAACAAAAAAAAAAACGAAAAAGTATTAAATTAAAAGGGGAATTTCTTGGATCTTTAAAAGGAAGACTTTGTAAATTTCAGTATGAGTAATGATATGGATTATGAATCATTCAAATAGGTATTCCTTGCTCAAGGGTGTTGATTTGTACGTATATCATATATATATCACAATATATCATATCACAAGACTTGTGATAAGAGAACAAAATTCTGCTAGGATACGCTTGTAAAATGGAAAAGAATAGGATGAATGAGAAACATAAGGAACTTTGAACCACTAACAAAAAGGGTAGGATAAAATAAATAGATAGCAAACGGGCTTTTTGGGGTTGGGGATAGAGGGACTTGAACCCTCACGATTTTTAAAGTCGACGGATTTTCCTCTTACTATAAATTTCATTGTTGTCGGTATTGATATTGACATGTAGAACGGGACTCTATCTTTATTCTCGTCCGATTAATCAGTTTTTCAAAAGATTTATCAGACTATGGAGTGAATGATTTGATTAATGAATATTCTATTCGATTCTTTCTTCAACTTGGAATCGATTCACAACAATTCTTTTTATTTTTCATATAAATTGATTTTGCATATAAATAAAAAAAAATACGGGTTCGAGTCGTCTTTTTTGGTTTTTCATTAGTATACCTATTTATTTTATATTTTATATAGGTATATCTTGCATCCTTTCTGGAGTTTCGATATAAGGATTCCTTTACCAACAGTCAACCCCATTTGTTAGAATAGCTTCCATTGAGTCTCTGCACCTATCCCTTTTTTATTATTCTCGCTTGTTGAACCTTTGTTTATTTTCGTAAAATAATAGGATTTGGCTCAGGATTGCCCATTTTTCATTCCGGGGTTTCTCTGAATTTGAAAGTTATCACTTAGTAGGTTTCCATACCAAGGCTCAATCCAATCCAATTAAGTCCGTAGCGTCTACCAATTTCGCCATATCCCCTTTGTGTCTTGAGATTAGGATCTCATTAGGATGCACTTCCTTCCCCCTTTCTCCTTCCCTTCCTTTCCCCTTTCTTTCATTTATTTATTTTCTTTCTTTTTATGCGAAAACCGTTGAATTTAGTATTGAATTTAGTAGATATAGATACTGATTCTTATATCGAAGGGTCTTTACCTATTTTATTTCTTGTTTGTTTATCTTCTTTCGTCTCTATCGGAGACCCGTATTTATTTGGTCCAATCAGAAAATATTTTATCATTTCTGTATTCGCAATTCAATATAGATGGATATTCCATAACATATATATGCCCCCCTTACTCTCAGTTTTCTCAGGCAATTTACTCGAACGGTCGATTTTTTTTTTTTTTTTCGTCTTAGCTTCCGCCTTTATGAATGAAAACAAAAGAAAGGAGTCTCTCATCTCTCATTATGATCTGGATTTCATTTCTATGGGTTGCATCTTTTCTTTTTTCTTTAATTTTATTTTTATTCTTATTCTTTTATTAGACTATCCTATATAACCATAATAAGATAACTAAAAAAATAAAAATAAAAATGAAAATTGAATTTATTCATTATTAAAATTTATTCATTTTAAAATTTATTCATTATTAATTATTTATTTTCTAGTATAATAGCATAATAGCTAGAACTAATTATTCCATTCATTTCTATTTCGACTTCGAAGATAATTCGAATTAGTTAGTCTAAAAAACAAAGTTTCATTCTAATTATTTAGACTTATAACGTATCATTTATATAATGATAATATATATATAAATTATATATAAATATAAATTATATATAAATGCATAAAAATATTTTCACTATAATTATCTAATTATTAGACTCTATTTATAATTCTAAACTAAATATAAATAAATTAAATATATATTAAATCTATATTAAATATAAATAAATATTAAATATAAATAAATTAAATCTATATTAAATCTATCTATCTATATTAAAATTAAATCTATCTATTAAATTAAATCTATATCTATATCTATATAAAAAAAAAAAATTATATATAATTTAAATGTAAAATATACTAAAAATATACTAAAAAATACTAAAAATATAAAATAAAAAATATAGTAATATTATACTTAGTATACTAATATTATACTAATATATATATAATACTAAATTATATATATAATACTAAATAGAATATAATACTAAATAGAATAGAATACTAAATAGAATAGACTAATAGAATAAAGATAACATATAATAAAATAAATATAAAATAAAAATATATAATATAGAGATAAATAATAAATAATTATAAAAATTATAAATATATTTATAATTTATTTTTATAATTTTTATAATTATAATAAAATTAGAATTAAATTATAATAATATTATTATAATTTAATATTATTAAATATAATGTTATTAAATATTAATATGATTAAATTAAAATATGATTAAATTAAAATATCATTTTTAATATGATTAAAATATAATCAAATAGAATGATTAAAATATAATCAAATAGAATTATATTATTCTATTCTTAATTATTATATTCTATCAATATTAGATTGAATATTAGATTGAATCTACCATTATTATATATTATTATATATTATTATATATCATTATATTAAATATGATTATATTAAATATGGCATAAATTATGTATGGCATAAATATGGCATTTAAAATTTAAAATTCTAGTTTTTCTAAATTCTAGTCTATAATTCATATTAATAATTCATAGTAATTATGAATAACTAATAGATAGTTAATAGATAAGATCGTAATAGTTTGCTGAATTCCTATGGATACAAAATTTCTATTATTTGAGCCCGCTTAGCTCAGAGGTTAGAGCATCGCATTTGTAATGCGATGGTCATCGGTTCGATTCCGATAGCCGGCTTTCTCTATTTGTTTGCTTTTTTACTTTTTTACATGATTGATAATGTTTTTTTGAAATCAAAGAACATTGAAAAAGCTTTTTCCCCTTTTCTTTCCAAAGGTCAACGATCCGTTTATTATGTCGTAGAAACTTTCAATTAGGAATAAAATTGGAGGAGTTAGATCTTTGCAGAATAAATCAAGAAAAAAAAAAAGGAAACTTTTTTTGGTTTAATTTTTAGATTTTAATTTTTATATTTTATATTTAATATATATTTTATATTTAATATATTTATATATTATATATATTTTATTTTAATTTCTATTTTTTGTATACATTATATACAATATACATTATATACAATACAAAAAAGTATGGATATTGATCCAATTCATCTCATTAATATTTGTAGTACAATCCTTCAGTCGATTTCGCTTCATTTAGTTCAGTTTTAATTTAGGTTTATGAAATTTCAATAAAATTCAAATTAATAAGGAGTCTTTATGTCGCGTTACCGAGGGCCTCGTTTCAAAAAAATACGCCGTCTGGGGGCTTTACCGGGACTAACTAGTAAAAGTCCTAGAGCCGGAAGCGATCTTAGAAACCGATCGCGCTCCGGTAAAAAATCTCAATATCGTATTCGTTTAGAAGAAAAACAAAAATTGCGTTTTCATTATGGCCTTACAGAACGACAATTACTTAAATACGTTCGTATTGCCAGAAAAGCAAAAGGGTCAACAGGTCAGGTTTTACTACAATTACTTGAAATGCGTTTGGATAACATCCTTTTTCGATTAGGTATGGCTTCAACTATTCCTCAAGCCCGCCAATTAGTTAACCATAGACATATTTTAGTTAATGGTCGTACAGTAGATATACCAAGTTATCGCTGCAAACCCCGAGATATTATTTCAGCGAGGGATGAACAAAAATCTAGAACTCTGATTCAAAATTATCTTGATTCATCCACCCATGAGGAATTACCAAAGCATTTGACCCTTCACACATTACAATATAAAGGATTAGTCAATCAAATAATAGATAGGAAATGGGTCGGTTTGAAAATAAATGAATTGCTTGTCGTAGAATATTATTCTCGTCAGACTTAAACCTAACTAAAATAACAAAACAAGGGTTCTGCTCCCTTTTCACCTGAGTTAAGGTTAAGTAAAGGAAGACAGGGTAAGGGATTTGATTCGGAAATTTTATTTTTCTCCTATTCATGTATGATAGATCCGTAGGTAGATTTTCATCCCCTGTACGCTATTTTACGTATTCCGTATTAAAAAGAAATTGGGAATAGAGAATCTATATCAAAGAAGGGTC
>NW_028322827.1:42500-44493 GCF_047325235.1 Durio zibethinus | reverse complement strand
TAATTAATAATAAATAATAATAATTAATAATAAATAATTAATAATAAATATTATAATAATAAATATTATAATAATAAATATTATAATAATAAAAATAATAAATATTATAATAATAAATATTATTAATAATAAAAATAATAAATATTATAATAATAAATATTATTAATAATAAAAATAATAAATATTATAATAATAAATATTATTAATAATTAATAATAAAAAATACAATATAATAAAAAAAAAAAAAAAAATTGACTTAATTCTTTTTTTCATTGTATTTTTTTATAGTCTTTTTTATATTCTTTATTCTTTTCTCAACATTTATATTCAAAATTTACAATCATATTGACAACAGTGTATCGAACAAATATAATTCGATCGTAGATAAATAGATCTATTTATCCCCGCCCACAAGTTTGGCACTTCACTTCATTCAAATAATGGGTTCTTTCTTTGAATTTGTTGTGATACAAGAAGTTTTTTTTATTGTAATTGTATATTGTATTGAAAAAAAAAAAAAAAAATGGATAACAATGGAATGAATAAGACAGGAGGCGGTCCACAAATTTTCACTTATTCTATTTCTATGTTTTTATCTTAGAATTTCGTGTATTTTTATTTTATTCAAATTTTTGCTAATTTCATGTTTTGATTGCCTCGTGCAATTCCATTTTTTTTTTATTCCGATTTTTTTCGGGTTGCTAACTCAACGGTAGAGTACTCGGCTTTTAAGTGCGACTAGCATCTTTTACACATTTGTATGAAGAAAGGGATTCGTTCATACCATCGGTACAGTTTGTAAGACCACGACTGATCCTGAAAGGAGTGGATGGAAAAAAGAGCATGTCGTATCAATGGAGAATTCTAAGAATCCATTTTTTTTCCGGATCAGTCCAAAAAAAAAAATCGTCTTTGAATTTTTGGTGCGGAACAAAAAAAATTAATTGAATTCAAAGTTGGGTCGAGTGAATAAATGGATAGAGCTCTACGGCCCCAATTATAGGGAAACAAAAAGTAACGAGCTTCTGTTCGCAATTTGAATGATTACCCGATCTAATTAAACGTTAAAAATAAATTAGTGCCTAATGCGGTAAAGGTTTTTCTCATGAGTAAATTATCGATTTTTTTATGAGTCCTAATTATTAGTTATTCCCTTTATGGGTTAGACATGAATGTGTATAAGAAGCAGTATATTGATAAAGAAAAGATATTTTTTTTTTTTTTTCCAAAATCAAAAGAGCGATTGGGTTGAAAAAATAAAGGATTTCTAGCCATCTTCTTATCCTATAACGAACATAAATCAATTAGATGGCAAAAGATAGGATAGAGAATCCGTTGATGAATCTACCTGTCTCCGAGGTATCTATTATTTTCTTACTATAATACCTTGTTTTGACTGTATCGCACTATGTATCATTTGATAACCGAATAGATCCCCTATACTTTGGTTCAAATCGAATTTGAAATGGAGGAATTTCAAGTATATTTAGAACTAAATAGATCTCGCCGACATGATTTCCTATACCCACTTATTTTTCGGGAGTATATTTATGCACTTGCTCATGATCATGGTTTAAATAAATCGATGATTTTTTTGGAAAATCAGGGTTATGGTAATAAATTCAGTTCACTAATTGTGAAACGTTTAATTATTCGAATGGATCAACAGAATCATTTGATTATTTCTGCTAATGATTCCAACCAAAATCCATTTTTTGGGCACAACAATAATTTATATTCTCAAATGATATCGGTGGGATTTGCAGTCATTGTGGAAATTCCATTTTCCTTACGATTAGTATCTTACTCACAAGGGGAAGAAGTCGCAAAATCCCATAATTTCCAATCAATTCATTCAATATTTCCTTTTTTAGAGGACAAATTCTCACATTTAAATTATGTGTTAGATGTACTAATACCTTACCCCATCCATCTAGAAATCTTGGTTCAAGCCCTTCGCTACTGGATAAAAGATGCTTCTTCTTTGCATTTA
>NW_028322827.1:0-12500 GCF_047325235.1 Durio zibethinus | reverse complement strand
AGTAACTAATCCCAACATTGAAGTATTGAATAAACTCATATAAGCAAAAAATCTCAAATATCCTTGATCATGAGACATATAATTGTCACTATAAATAAGAACAAAAATTCCAACAGTAGTGATTAATATTGACATAATAGAGGTAAGTGAATCAATAAAGTAGCCAAACTCGAAAGAAAAATCATTATTGATGGTCCAAGACCATCCATATTGATAGATAGAACTTCTATTTATTTGCTGAATAGACAGATCGACCGAAAAAATCATAACTATACTTAACAATAAAATATTGGGAAAAGCCCACATACGACGAAGATTTTTTGTTGCCGTCGGAAAAAGTAGGAGTCCCATTCCTATTAAAATAGGAATTGGAAGTGGCACAAAAGGTATGATCCATGAATATTGATATGTATGCTCCATAAAAACTTTTTTCTTATTCTTTCTTAATTAATCGTTTCTGATTCACCGGCTCTTATCTCTTTTGATGGAAAGGGAGCAATAATACAATCAAGATATTACAAAGTTAACTGGAATTTTCTATTATTAATCTTTTAATCTTTCTCAAATATTTCAAAAATATTCAAATTTCGAAGTTAGAAGTAATCAAATGATATCACCGAGTTACTAATGGAAAAAAAAAATATTCTTTTTTTTTTTCAAAATTATGTATCCTTTAACAGATTAATTACGAGTCTCATTCGAATTTGATTGAAAATGAAAATTGGGCATACTCTCTCTTCGAGCTTGACCAATTACCAATTAATAGAAAAAAATTCAAGTTTGTTTTTTATTAGGTAAATAAAATGGTTTTTTTACATTTTTTTGTTTTGATGTATTTTTCGTGTATAAATGGAGATGTATAAATTATAAATGTAGGACGACAAAAAAAATAGGCAGAGATAGAGAAGGAAAGACTCTTTTTTACGTTTTTTTGATTTCATCAATTCAATTTATATATCATAATAGATCCTAATCTATCCTATAGATTTGAATGGAGATATAAAAAAGAAAGGTACCAATAAATTAAATACAAATTCTTCTTTTTTTCTGGATAGTGTATGGAATATAAATAAAAAAAGGTTATATCATATTTTTTTTTTTTTTTTTTTCTAGAATAGAAGCATTTTATGTTATTTTCCCATCTCTATTTAGTTCTTATGAAATTTATATAGTAGTATATAGATAATTATAATCTAGAAAATCTATTAATCTAGAAAATCTATAGGAATAGATAAATAATGACATAAAGACACCGATCATTTTGTTTTAAAAATAGATGTCTTTGACATCCAACTATAGCACTAAATAACCTTTTTTTTGAATGGCAGTTCCAAAAAAACGTACTTCTACATCAAAAAAGCGTATTCGAAAAAATGTTTGGAAAAAGAAAGGATATTGGGCGGCGTTGAAAGCTTTTTCATTATCGAGATCTATTTTTACGGGTAATTCAAAAAGTTTTTTTGTACGACAAATAATTTTTTTTTAATCTGAATTGGTTTAACTCGAATAAGATACAAAGGTTTTCTTTTTTGAATATCTTTTTTTTTTTCATTTCCGGGATGGGGATTCTCATTTTCCCCATCGCCCCATTTGGTATCTTAGTGTTATAATAATTTGTTATTTTTATAATATTCAATTTCAATTTATAATAATAAATAATTAAATAATTAAATAATAAAAATTTGTATATTTATACTATAGCTATATCGGAGCACATATATATAAGAGCTTTAACTGGGTTGTTGAAACTAATCCATTAAGTTTCAATTTTGTAACTTTATGAATCATTATTTCTCTGAATTACTATATATCCTTCCCTTGCTTTCAACCCAATTGAGAAAACTCCCTTTATAATTTAGTGGATATACAAATAATGTATCAATTTAAAATGATCTAAA
Organism: Durio zibethinus; assembly: GCF_047325235.1. Lineage (NCBI taxonomy): Eukaryota > Viridiplantae > Streptophyta > Magnoliopsida > Malvales > Malvaceae > Durio > Durio zibethinus. The sequence goes on along the minus strand of NW_028322827.1, from coordinate 10,602 downwards.
AAAATTCTATGTTTGTATAAGAAGATGAATCAAGACATATTTTTAGAATTCGAAATTCGAAATACTTTTTTGAAGTATGGTACAATTATGACAGGAATCGAAACGCTTTTTATATAACGTAACGTGTACAACCCAATATCTAGTTGGTTTGATAAATCCTTAAAACGCAAAATCCTAACGATTAATACAAAGCTATGCAAATTACATAAATCTTTTGAAATCATTGGATGTGGTGCTGAAATTGTGATCTCTAAAAATAATATTTTTTCATTCATTTATTCATTCAATTGATAAGCATTTTTTTTTTTATAGATTCATAAAAATCATATAAAAGAATGAGAGATGAATCATTAAAAAATTAAAATGATAAAGAACATTTTTTTGTTGAATTCTATCTATGAATTGAAGTTACAACTAGTTAGTTTAGTTACAATAGAGGAGTTCTCTTTTAGGAAAACACAAACTATAAAATCTCTGTTGAAATAATTAAATATTAAATTAAATATTAAATAAAAAAAAGGATAATTAAATAAAACGATAAATAATAAAGATTCTTTTTGAACCTTCAAATTGCTATTTAAACGAGTTTTTATTCATCAATTTAAATTAAATGCTTCTTTTACATTTTACATTGAATTGACCCCTTCACCTTCAATCTCGACGATTGAATAAAAAATGGCTTATTATGATTTCGAGCAAGCCGCTATGGTGAAATCGGTAGACACGCTGCTCTTAGGAAGCAGTGCTAGAGCATCTCGGTTCGAGTCCGAGTAGCGGCATAGTATCTTCTAAAAGAGATAGAATAAGTCCTATAATGAATTTAATTCCTGATTTCCATTCCATAAAATCTAGAAACCCTCGCTTTTTTCAGAATTCTTATGATTTTTTCAACTTTAGAGCATATATTAACTCATATATCCTTTTCGGTCGTTTCAATTGTAATTACAATTCATTTTTTAACCTTATTCTTATTAGTCGATGAAGTCGTAGGACTATATGATTCATCAGAAAAGGGCATGATAGTTACCTTTTTCTGTATAACAGGATTATTAGTCACTCGTTGGATTTATTCAGGACATTTCCCATTAAGTGATTTATATGAATCATTAATCTTTCTTTCATGGGGTTTCTCCCTTATTCATATGGTTTACTATTTTAAAAAGCGTAAAAATGATTTAAGCGCAATAACCGCACCAAGTGTTATTTTTACCCAAGGCTTTGCCACTTCGGGTCTTTTAACCAAAATGCATCAATCCGCAATATTAGCGCCTGCTCTCCAATCCCAGTGGTTAATGATGCACGTAAGTATGATGGTATTAGGCTATGCAGCTCTTTTATGTGGATCATTATTATCAGTAGCTCTTCTAGTCATTACATTTCGAAAAGCCATAAAAATTATTGGTAAAAACAATAATTTATTAAATCAGTCATTTTCGTTTGGCGAAATCCAATACATGAATGAAAGAAGCAATGTTTTATTAAACACTTATTTTCTTTCTTCTAAAAATTTTTACAGGTATCAATTGACTCAACAATTGGATCGTTGGAGTTATCGTATTATTAGTCTCGGGTTTATCTTTTTAACCATAGGAATTCTTTCGGGAGCCGTATGGGCTAATGAGGCGTGGGGATCATATTGGAATTGGGACCCAAAGGAAACTTGGGCATTTATTACTTGGACCGTATTCGCGATTTATTTACATACCCGAACAAATAAAAATTTGGAAGGTGTAAATTCCGCACTTGTGGCTTCTATGGGATTTCTTATAATTTGGATATGCTATTTTGGGGTCAATCTATTAGGAATAGGTTTACATAGTTATGGTTCATTTACATTAACATCTAATTGAATTGAATAAAAAGGCTAAGCCTAACAAATACTAAGATAGGACAGCGTATATATAAGAAAACTTATTGTAAGCTGTCAAGAACCTTTTGAATCACTCCACTACTTGATTCAAAAGGTTCTAACAAAAGCCAAAGATGTCTGATTAAAATTCAATTTAATTCTTTTACCTTTTTTTACTTAACTTAAACTTAAGAGAAGAAAAAAGACTTCTTTCTTTTTTTTTTCACTGTACAACGAACAATTTTAAAAATCATAGGATTACTTTTTGATTTTTTGTTTTATTCATCAAAACTATCTATAAAAATAATTATATAGAATAGTTTCGACCTTCTCACCTGATAATGAGAGGACAAAATCCGGATAAATACCAATACCTATTACTGGTAGAAAGATAGAGATCGAAACAAATAACTCTCGTGGTCCAGAATCAAAAAAATAAGAACTTTGAGCATTAAATAGCTTGTATCCATAGAACATTTGACGTGACATAGATAATGAATAAATAGGAGTTAATATCATTCCAATTGACATTACGAAAGTAATTAGTATTTTTGGCATTAAAAAATATTTTTGGCTGGTAATTATTCCAAAAAAGACTATCAACTCTGCAACAAAACCACTCATGCCCGGTAATGCAAGAGAAGCCATCGATAAGATACTGAACATCGTAAATATTTTTGGAATCGGAATAGCCATTCCACCCATTTCGTCGAGATAAAAAAGACGCATTCTATCATAACTCGTTCCTGCCAAGAAAAAAAGTGCAGCACCGATAAATCCATGAGATATTATTTGTAAAATAGCTCCGTTGAGTCCCGTATCAGTTATAGAGCCAATTCCTATAATTATGAAACCCATATGAGATACGGAGGAATAGGCTATTCTTTTTTTTAAATTCCGTTGACCAAGAGATGTTGAAGCTGCATAAATTATTTGCATTGTACCCACTATTATCAACCAGGGAGAAAATATGGAATGAGCGTGGGGTAATAATTCCATATTGATGCGAACTAATCCATACGCTCCCATTTTTAATAAAATTCCGGCTAGAAGCATACAAGTACTGTAATGTGCCTCCCCATGGGTGTCTGGTAACCACGTATGTAAGGGTATAATCGGCGATTTGACAGCAAAAGCAATAAGAAATCCAATATAGAATATGATTTCCAGTGCGACAGGATACGATTGATTAGCTAATGTTTCAAAATTTAATGTTGGTTCATTAGAACCGTATAAACCGATACCCAAAACTCCTATTAATAAAAAAATGGAACCCCCCGCAGTGTACAAAATAAATTTTGTAGCCGAGTACAGACGTTTCTTTCCCCCCCACATGGATAGAAGTAGATAAACGGGAATTAATTCGAACTCCCACATGATGAAAAAAAGTAAAAGGTCTCGAGAAGAAAATGATCCTATTTGACCACTGTACATTGCTAGCATCAAGAAATGGAATAATCGCGAATCTCGAGTAACTGGCCAAGCCGCCAAAGTAGCTAAAGTAGTGATAAATCCTGTCAGTAAAATGGGCCCTATAGAAAGTCCATCTATTCCCAATCTCCAGTAAAAATCAAAAAAATTTATCCATTTATAATCTTCCTCCAGCTGGATTAATGGATCGTCCAATCGGAAATGATAACAAAATGCATAGGTTGTTAGAAGGAGTTCAAATATGCATATACACATAGTATACCACTTAATTAGCTTATTTCCTCTATGAGGAAGAAAGAAAATTAAAGAACCTGCAGATATTGGTAAAACTACAATTATTGTTAACCAAGGAAAATAATTCGTGGTAAAGACAAGATGCACTTGGACCAGAAAAACCCGTGCTCAAAAAAGATATATTTTTGAGCACGGGTTTTTTCAGTAAAAAAAAAATAAAATGGATTCAAAATGTATTCAAGTGGGGTTTTCGGGAACGTATCAATAAGCTAGACCCATACTTCGAGTTGTTTCATGCCATAAATAAACTCGAACGCTCAAGAAATCTGTTGGACAAGCGGATTCACATCTCTTACAACCAACACAGTCTTCTGTTCTTGGAGCGGAAGCAATTTGCTTAGCTTTACATCCATCCCAAGGTATCATTTCTAACACATCGGTGGGGCAGGCTCGGACACATTGAGTACACCCTATACATGTATCATAAATTTTTACTGAATGTGACATGGGATCTATAATTTTTTGAACATCATAAAATTTCAATCTAGTAAACTTGTAAATGAATCATTATAGTTAAACACCAGATGAATCAACGATTTACCAGAAATTTTCTAATCAATTTCCTTCGGGATCAACTCATAAGAAAGGACCAAGATACTTTGATTTCTTACGTTTTCGAAAACATGATGTAGATTCCAACATATTGGACATGCTAATTCAAATTGGTGAATCTTATAATTTAATATTATTAATATTACTTATTCAACAAAGTTGATTGATTGATACGCGTTGATTTTCTGTTACGATAAATTGAGGAAACAATAGCTGATCCAATAGCTGCTTCAGCGGCTGCAATAGCTATAACAAAAATTGATAAAATATTTCCTTTTAATTGCCGACTATCAAAAAAATCAGAAAATGTTACAAAATTTATATTAACCGCATTCAGTATAAGTTCAAGACACATAAGGGCCCGAACCATATTTCGACTCGTGATCAATCCATAAATACCGATAGAAAATAAATAGGCACTCAAAACAAGTATATGTTCGAGCATCATTGACCAACTCCTTATCAATTTCGATTCATTTTAATATGAACAATAATTCAACGGATTTGATTGACTAGAATAGAATATAACAAAAAGAATATATTGGAAATATCTCGAATAAACGAATTTCTATTTTATATTTTATACACGAACAAGAATTCAAGGAAAATAGATGCGATAAGACAGAAAAAAGTTTAATTTGGATTGCTTGCTATTCCTAGTTAGAAAGATTTATTACTGACGAGCCACAGCAATTGCACCTATCAAAGCAACTAAAAGAATTAGTGAAATGAATTCAAATGGAAGAAAAAAATCTGTTGCTAAATGAATTCCAATTTGTTGACTATTACTTATCAAATCTTGTTCTATAATTTGGTTTGATCTTGTAGTCCAAATAATCCCGTACCATGATGTATCTAATATAGTAGTAATTAGCGAAACAAGAATACTTGTACAAATCAACGAAGTAAGGCCATTCCCAATGGTCCACAGATTAAAATTTTTATAATATTCTGAACCATTCATGAACATCACAGCAAATAGGATTAAAACATTTATGGCTCCCACATAAATAAGAAGCTGGGCAGCAGCTACAAAATGAGAATTTGAGAGAATATAGAATAAGGATATACAAACAAGAACCAATCCCAATGAAAAGGCAGAAAAAATTGGATTGGTAAGTAATACCACTCCCAGGCCCCCTAATATAAGACCCGATCCCAGAAAAACTAAAAGAAAATCGTGTATTGGTCCAGGCAAATCCATTATATGTAAAATAAGAGATAAATAAATCGAAATGCTTTTCATGATCTTATTGACCCGACCAGGAATTTTTTTTTTATGATACGTTCCTAATTGAATAAAATCCTAATCTATTAGGTGTGAATTGATCTAAGTACAATTATTGTTTCGTTTTTAATTCTTTTTTTTTGTTCGGTTCGAAAGGGTATTTTGTTTTTTGAAACTATATATTTCGAAATAATTACGAATATATTAATAGATTTTCAAGAAAAATGAATTCGAAATTCTTATCAACCAGTTAATTTGTAATTGAATTTTTATTTATTGACCAAACAAAGAGTAAAGGCCTCATTCTTTTAAGTCAAACCAAATATTCTTTTAACTTAAACCAAAACGGAACCTTAAAAGAATTGGAAATTTCTCTTTAATAGAATAGGAGGTTTACTTACTCAGTTTTTCTTTGAGGCGAATTCAAAATTGTTCGAATTGTATAATCGTCAATTACTGACATTGGTAAACGGCCCAAAGCAATTTGATTATAATTCAATTCGTGACGGTCGTAAGTAGAAAGTTCATATTCTTCAGTCATTGATAAACAATTTGTTGGACAATACTCAACGCAGTTACCACAAAATATACAAATTCCGAAATCAATACTGTAATTAAGCAATCGTTTTTTTCTAATATCCGTTTCAAATTTCCAATCAACAACAGGCAGATCTATAGGGCATACACGAACACATACTTCACAAGCAATGCATTTATCAAATTCAAAATGGATTCGCCCACGGAAACGCTCTGATGCGATTAATTTTTCATATAAGGGTATTGAATAGTTACAGGTAAACGATTTGCGTGGGATAAGGTAATCATGAAACCTTGACCAATGTACCTTGCTGCTCGGACTGTTTGGTGGCCATAATTCATGAACCCAGTTACCATAGGGAACATATCGTGAATATCTATGAATAATTTTATGTTTGTTTCTTTCTCTTGTTTGAACCAAGTCATGAATCTCGTATTCTTTTTTTCTTTACAGTGAAAGAAGTTGGAAAGAAGTTGTTAATAATAGATTACCGAGAGAAATGGGTAAAAGAAATTTCCATCCAAGATTTAATAATTGGTCCATTCTTAACCTAGGTAAAGTCCATCTTGTTGCGATAGAAATAAACAAAAACAAATAAGTTTTAGCTAATGTAATAAAGATACCAATTGTCGTTCCAAAGATTCCATTCATTTTATTTATTTCAAATAGCTCAGGGACGAATACGTACGGAATGGAAATATTCCAACCCCCCAAGTAAAGAACTGTTACAAATAAGGAAGAAAGTAATAGATTTAGATAGGAAGCAACATAAAATAAACCAAATTTGATACCCGAATATTCGGTTTGATACCCTGCTACTAATTCTTCCTCGGCTTCTGGTAAATCAAAAGGTAATCTCTCACATTCTGCTAGAGAAGAAATTAGAAAAACGATAAACCCTATTGGCTGACGCCACAAATTCCATCCCCAAACCCCATATTTTGATTGCGCCTCAACTATATCAACTGTACTTGAGCTGTTAGATAATTATAGTCGATGATAACATCACTGTTCCCATCGCTAGTCCAAAACCGTACATGAGGTTTTCAACTCATACGGCTCCTCGTGGGTCACAAATAAATTTAAGGACCGAATCAGTATTATTTCTCTTCGTATGGTTGTAGAATAGATAGAGAAAAAATGGATTGGAAGGTCCAAAATTATACCAATGGAATTCTGTCTGCTATATTATGAAGAATAAAAAAAGTGCTTCTGAATTGATCTCGCCCGTTACTAATTTCAATTTTTATTTGTTGAGTAATAACTTAAGCCTTCAATAAAATACTTCTTGTAGAAATATCAATAGATATTTCAACCCATTGTTTTCGATTACGAAAAAAATTAAATATTACATTAGCTCATAAATCATGACACAGATTATATCTCTCTATATATATGAAAGAAAGAATAAAAAAAAAAAAAATATTTATTTTTTATTCTTTCTTTTTCGTTCCTATTCTTCTTTCTGATCTGAGAAAATTACGAATGGGGGCTTAAACTAAAAAATAGTAAAGGATTATTTCGTTCCTGATAGTCATTACTTTAATCGGTGGATAGGAGCATACTCTGGACCGGAATCGTGGGTAGTACTGCCTACTCATTTCTACTAATTTAAAGCCCCAATTAGTATTCTTTTTATGTTATCCAGAAATATCCTTTTTATATAATTTACATAATCTCCATTACTAATCCTTTGTGTATTTTGGTGTTCCTAACCATCCACTCATTTTTTTGTTCAATCCCCCGTTTGGTTTGGCAATACATGTATGGGAATCTATACAAAGGATAGCCAAAACTCTATACGGTTGATCTTTTGAGCCCGCTTCAAGCTAGATTGACTAATCAACCCGTCTTGGGGTAAAGACTTCTTCCACTTATGTTTTCTTCCACTTAACTCTTGTACATAGGAAATGAGATTAAATTTTTTTTTGTTTAATTTACTGCGAATTTATAAGCTGCTTTCTTTCACTCATATATAACTATCTAATTTAGTTTATCAACCTGAAGGATAATAAAATAACGAAGATATCTATTCAATCCATTCAGCTTATTTTATAGAACGAAAGGAATAGGGAAAAGAAAAGTTTATATTTCAACGAATCGCACGTAGAGATATTGATAAAACACATAGAGTTAATGGTATTTCATAACTAATCGATTGAGCAGCAGCTCGCAGACCACCTAAAAAGGAATATTTATTATTTGATCCGTATCCTGACATAAGAAGTCCAACAGGAGCAATACTTGAAATGGCAATCCATAAAAAAATACCGATATTGAGATCGGCTAAAATAAGGCGAGAGCTAAAAGGAATTACTGAAAAACTTAGTAAAATGGATATGACTGCTATAGACGGTCCAATACGGAATAAACGAGTATTTCCTCTAGATGGAAGAATATTCTCTTTGAAAAGCAGTTTTGTTCCATCTGCTAGAGCTTGAAGAATTCCCAAAGGGCCGGCGTATTCAGGCCCAATACGTTGTTGTATTCCTGCAGATATTTCTCTTTCTAACCATACAATTACTAGTACACCTATTGTGATTCCCAATACAAGAGTCAAAATAGGGACAAACATCCATATGATCCCATAGACCTCTTTTAAGGATTCCAATCTGTAAAAGGAATTGATATCTTCTACTTCTGTTGTATAAATTATCATTTCAACGATCAACTTCTCCCATAATGATATCTATGCTACCTAGTATCGTCATAATATCAGCCAATTTCATTCTTTTAACTAACTGAGGAAGAATTTGCAAATTGATAAAACCCGGCGGGCGAATTTTCCATCTCCAAGGAAAACCACTTTGATCTCCTATCAGAAAAATTCCTAATTCTCCCTTTGGGGCTTCCATTCTCGCATAAAGTTCTTGTCTCGGTAATTCAAATGTAGGAGAAGGTTTTTTACTAATGAATCGATATTCAAAATCATTCCATTCTGGATCCCTTTCTCGATCAAAACATCGGATTTCTAAATTCTCATAGGGACCCCCCGGAATTCCTTCCAGGGCCTGTTGAATTATTTTTATGGATTCCGTCATTTCACTGATTCGGACTAAATAACGAGCTAATGAATCTCCTTCTTTTTGCCACTGGATTTCCCAATCAAATTCGTCGTAACACTCATAATGATCAACTTTACGAAGATCCCATTTGATTCCAGAGGCTCGTAGCATTGGGCCGGATAGACCCCAATTTATTGCTTCTTCTCCACCAATAACCCCTACCCCTTCAACTCGTTCTAAAAAAATAGGATTTCGCGTAATAAGTTTTTGATATTCAACAATTCCTGTTAAAAAATAATCACAGAAATCCAAACATTTATCTATCCAGCCATAGGGTAGATCGGCCGCTACTCCTCCGATACGAAAATAATTATGCATCATTCTCATACCGGTGGCAGCTTCGAATAGATCATATACTAATTCTCTTTCTCTGAAAATATAGAAAAAGGGGGTCTGTGCACCAATATCGGCCATAAAAGGTCCAAGCCATAATAGATGAGAAGCTATACGACTCAACTCCAACATAATTACTCTGATATAGCTGGCTCTTTTAGGGACTTGAATATTGCCCAATTGTTCTGGTCCATTTACGGTTATTGCTTCCGTGAACATAGTGGCTAAATAATCCCAACGTGTTACATAAGGCAAATATTGTATAATTGTTCGGTTTTCCGCAATTTTTTCCATTCCTCTGTGTAAATAACCTAATATTGGTTCACAGTCAACAACATCTTCACCATCTAGAGTAACGATGAGACGAAGAACACCGTGCATTGATGGGTGGTGAGGTCCCATATTGACTATCATAAGGTCTTTTTCTGTAGCTGATAGATTCATAAGTTTTTCCTCGATTCATTCTTACATGAATTGTTGAAAACGAAAAGAAGTACATCAAAATGAAAAATATAATAAATCGACTAATTCAATCAAATTAACGATTTTTTGATTCCCGAATATCCAACTCACTAATTAATTCTTTATAACGTATGTTATTTTTCTTTGATAAATAAGACAGAAGCCGTTGACGTTTTCCTAGAATTTTACGTAGACCTCTCTGAGATAAATAGTCTTTTTTGTGCAATTCCAAATGTGAAGTAAGTCTTCGTATCTTATTGGTGAAACTGACTATTTGAAATTCAACGGACCCCTTGTTTTCTTCTTTTTTTTCTTGAAAAATAACTGAGATGAATGAATTTTTTACCATAAAACAAAAATTTCTCTCCCCCTTTTTTTGAATGTGAATTTTACTGATCAGTAATAATAATAATACCATTCATTTTAATATGCACAATGATTTTAAGTTCGTTATGAACTTTATAATTTTTTCAAATAAAATTAATCAATCCGGTTTTCAATCATAATATATGGAAAAATGTACCATTGACGAATTTTCAAACGCGGATACATATGTATCCTTACCATACTGAAACGACTGCCATTATTACTATTAAACCAATAGCGATTCATACAAGCTAAATCTTCTAATCGATAATTGGGCCAAAGAAAGAACTTTAATTTAATTAGTTTCTTTTTATCACTATCAAGATGTTTGTTTTTATTCAAAACTTGACCACAGTTTTTTACATTATTTAAAAATACTGGATTTCTATGCATACCATTTTTATCCCTTGAATTGAAAGAAATTCGAATTCGCAATTCTCTCCGGTGGTTAGGGGATAAAATATTTTCAGGAATAAACAAATCA
>NW_028322826.1:7500-44665 GCF_047325235.1 Durio zibethinus | reverse complement strand
AATTTATATATAGTTATATATAGAATACATTTTTTATTTTCTATCTATATTTTATAGATATTATATCTTTTTATAGATATTATCTATATATATATTATCTATATATATATATTTAATATATATTATATATATTTATGAGATTCTGTTGAAATGCGCTTTTGTTTTCAGTTTCTGAGCGATCTCCCTGTGAGCGAGCTTATGGGAATGATTTTAACCAAGCAACTGGAAGCGACCAGTTCCAATCAACAAAGAATACAATAATTAGGAAAAAAACTATACAACTTTTTTTATTTGTATTTGGATATTCTTTATTGTTTTAGTTTGCTTTAGTTTTAAGAATATTATTTTCATTTCATTTTTATTAATTTAATAAATATTTTTTTATTAATTTAATAAATATTTTAAATTAATAAAATATAAAAATTAATAAAATATAAAAATTAATAAAATATAAAAATTAATAAAATATAAAATAAAAATATAAAATATAGGGCTATACGGACTCGAACCGTAGACCTTCTCGGTAAAACAGATCGAACTGATTATTATCAAAATGATTCGACCTATTTCAAAGACCCAACATGCATTTTTTTGCATTGGGCTCTTTCATTAACTGATAGAAATATCAGTTAGTCTACCATATATATATTTTTTCTCTTAGAAAAAAAAGGAAGATGGTTCCATGTGCTCTGATTCATTACTGATACAGGAGCACTACCAAAGTGTTTCAAAGAAGGGAAAGTTTATCTTGACGTAGGTCTGCTTCTGGCCTAGATCAACCTAAGTTAAATGAAGTCTCTATCATCCTGATTAAAAAATCAAAGATGAAACTTCATACACCTTAAGATTCATAGGACGAAAAGAGAATTTTTGAGGTCCTTATACTCATTATGCCTAGCATTGAATAGACTGGGTATTCGCCCTATCAATATCTCAAATCAATGATAGGTTCGATTCGGATCCTGCTCCTGCCTAAACGGCACCCGAATCGAACCAAACCATTTGTCAGGCTATTGTTCTCTTGTTTTGTTCCTTCAAAGTAATGGAGTAAGACATCGATTTCTCAAAAGGATCAATTTTTTTTGATTGCATGATAGACTCCCCTGAAAAACATTGGCGCGCGTGTAAACGAGGTGCTCTACCTAACTGAGCTATAGCCCTTGTGTTTGTGATACATATTTTATCATATTATTTAGATAATTTCTTGTCAAGATGAATATTACATGATCCAACATCATAATCATACCTTTTTGGTCGGTTTGATTGGTATTGCTTAGAAGTAATATCGGATTTATAATCCATCGATGTGATAGGTCCCTTTTCTTTCTCTTTATGATTCCTTATGATAATAAATGACCTACTTAACTCAGTGGTTAGAGTATTGCTTTCATACGGCGGGAGTCATTGGTTCAAATCCAATAGTAGGTAGAACTTATTAGATACCATTGATCCCGGTGTCTAATAAGTTTTTCTACCCACCTTCTTTTATTGATTTTCTATCTTTTTCATCCTATTCTATTTCCGTTTTCAATTTTCAAATTTTTCGTTAGATCAAATTTCACTATTTCACTTTTGATTGTATTTGATTCTATTTAATCAGCAGAATAAAAATGGGATGTAGAAACGAAAGTTCTGTTTATACGGAAATTCTTTCGATTAACCAACTAGTTACGAAATCGCGTTGATAGCCTTTACTCGTGTCCTAGCCCATCTGAGAGCTAGATTTGCCTCAATTGTTTGCCTCTTGCCTTCAGCTTTCCTCAAGTTAGCTTCCGCTATTTCAAGAGCTTGCTGAGCTTCTTGTGGATCAATGTCACTACCCTTTTCCGCATCCTTTCCAAAAATAGTGATTTCATTATTGACTATTCTAGCAAAACCACCCATCAGAGCCATCGTTAACCATTGGTCGTTAAGGCGTATTCTCAAAATACCTATATCTACAACTGTGGCAATAGGCGCGTGATTTGGTAATACGCCAATTTGTCCGCTATTAGTAGATAAAATGATTTCTTTCACTTCTGAATCCCAAACAATTCGATTATGGGTGAGTACGCAAAGATTTAAGGTCATTTATTCAATTTGCTCTCCATTTCTAAGTTCGTAGCCTTCGCAGTAGCTTCATCGATGTTACCTACCAAATAAAAGGCCTGTTCAGGAAGACCGTCTAATTCTCCGGAAAGGATCAATTGAAATCCTCTAATTGTTTCTGCTAGGCCAACATATTTCCCCGGGGAACCAGTAAATACTTCCGCTACGAAAAAGGGTTGTGATAAGAAACGCTCAATTTTTCGCGCTCTTGCTACGGTTAAGCGATCCTCTTCGGACACTTCGTCCAACCCCAGGATAGCTATAATGTCCTGAAGTTCTTTGTAACGTTGTAAGGTTTGCTTAACCCTTTGCGCAGTTTCATAATGTTCCTTTCCAACGATTCGAGGTTGGAGCATAGTTGACGTTGAGTCTAAAGGATCTACCGCTGGATAGATACCTTTGGCAGCTAATCCTCTTGATAGTACGGTAGTAGCATCTAAATGCGCAAATGTTGTGGCAGGGGCAGGGTCGGTCAAATCATCCGCGGGTACATAAACTGCTTGAATAGAAGTTATGGATCCCTCCTTGGTAGAAGTAATTCTTTCTTGTAAAGAACCCATTTCGGTACTAAGGGTGGGTTGATAACCCACAGCGGAAGGCATTCTACCCAATAAGGCAGATACTTCGGATCCCGCTTGGACAAAACGGAAGATATTGTCTATAAATAGAAGTACGTTTTGTTTATTAACATCTCGGAAATATTCCGCCATAGTTAGGGCAGTCAACCCAACTCTCATACGAGCTCCTGGCGGTTCATTCATCTGACCGTAGACTAAAGCCACTTTTGATTCCGCAAGATTTTGTTCATTAATTACTCCAGATTCTTTCATTTCCATGTAAAGATCATTTCCTTCACGAGTACGTTCACCTACTCCGCCAAATACGGATACACCCCCATGAGCTTTGGCAATGTTGTTGATCAATTCCATAATGAGTACTGTTTTACCTACCCCAGCTCCCCCAAATAGTCCGATTTTTCCTCCACGACGATAAGGAGCTAAAAGATCGACTACTTTAATTCCTGTTTCAAAAATAGATAATTTTGTATCTAATTGTATGAAAGCGGGCGCAGGTTTATGAATAGGGGATGTTGTGCGAGTATCTACAGGACCTAAATTATCAACGGGCTCCCCAAGCACGTTAAAAATTCGTCCTAGGGTCGCTCCGCCGACTGGAACACTTAGAGGAGCTCCCGTGTTAATCACTTCCATTCCTCTCATTAGACCATCTGTAGCGCTCATAGCTACAGCTCTAACTCGATTGTTTCCTAATAATTGCTGTACCTCACAAGTTACATTAATTTGTTGACCGATGGTATCTCGACCCTTAACTACCAAAGCGTTGTAAATATTAGGCATCTTGCCCGGGGGAAAGGCTACATCCAGTACTGGACCGATGATTTGAGAAATACGTCCCAGATTTTCTTTTTCAAGCGTGGAAACTCCAGGAACAGAAGTAGTAGGATTTATTCTCATAATAAAATAAAGTGAAATATGTCAATTTTTTTTTTCGAAAATTTTCTAATAAAAAAAATCTTCGACAGCAAGTTGATCGGTTAATTCAATAAGAAATGGGGATTAGCACTCGATTTCGTTGGTACCATCCAATTGAATGCAATTCAATTGGATTGTTTCCTTATTCAATGAAGGAATTTTTAAGTTCAACCAACCTATTTGCAAAATATCAAGTGGATAAATAAATAACAATTTTGAGAGAGTCTTTCATTTGTCTATCATTGTCTTTCATTTGTCTATCATTATAGGCAATACCATCCATATTATCTATGGAATTCGAACCCGAACTCTATTTACGATTCCTTATTTCTATCTCATTAGCCCTTATTTCATTTCGTATTTTATTTTAGCATATCGATTTTTTTTTACGTCCAACCTATCCCCCCTTTTTCCATCTATATTCCTTTTTTTTCATTTCATAAACGAATTACGCATATTTTCACATCTAGGATTTACATATACAACATATATTACTGTCAAGAGTGAATTTCTTATTCTTTCTTATTTCTTATTATTGAATTTATATTATTTCTTATTTTATATTATTTCTTATTATCTTATTATCTTATTATTGATTATTATTGACTATTGACTTATTATTGAATTTATATTATTATAGTATTATCTTATTATTGACTATTGACTTATTATTGAATTTATATATTTTATATTTAATTTATATATTTTATATATATATTTTATATTTATAATTCTAATTATAATTATATATTTATAATATTTCTATTTCATTTATTTCATTTTCATTTCGATTCAAAAAAAAAGTAAGGAATTCTAAACTTGAAAAACACGGATTGGGTTGCGCCATACATATGAAAGAATATAGAATATGAAAGAATATAGAATAATGATGTATTTGGCGAATCAAATACCATGGTCTAATAAGGAACCTTTCGGATTAGTTGATAATTTTTTGAAAGATTTCTTCGAAAAGGTTTCATTAACTCCTAATTTATGCCGAGCAGACCTTGTTGTTGCGAAAATTTTCAATTCATGAGTTGTAGGGAGGGGCTTATGTCACCACAAACAGAGACTAAAGCAAGTGTTGGATTCAAAGCTGGTGTTAAAGAGTATAAATTGACTTATTATACTCCTGAATATGAAGTCAAAGATACTGATATCTTGGCAGCCTTCCGAGTAACTCCTCAACCCGGAGTTCCGCCCGAGGAAGCAGGGGCAGCAGTAGCTGCTGAATCTTCTACTGGTACATGGACAACCGTGTGGACCGATGGGCTTACCAGCCTTGATCGTTACAAAGGGCGATGCTACCACATTGAGCCCGTTGCTGGAGAAGAAAATCAATATATATGTTATGTAGCTTACCCCTTAGACCTTTTTGAAGAAGGTTCTGTTACTAACATGTTTACTTCCATTGTGGGTAATGTATTTGGGTTCAAAGCCCTGCGCGCTCTACGTCTAGAGGATCTGCGAATCCCTCCTTCTTATACTAAAACTTTCCAAGGCCCGCCTCATGGCATCCAGGTTGAAAGAGATAAATTGAACAAGTACGGTCGCCCCCTATTAGGATGTACTATTAAACCTAAATTGGGGTTATCCGCTAAGAACTACGGTAGAGCAGTTTATGAATGTCTACGTGGTGGACTTGATTTTACCAAAGATGATGAGAATGTGAACTCCCAACCATTTATGCGTTGGAGAGACCGTTTCTTATTTTGTGCCGAAGCAATTTTTAAAGCACAGGCTGAAACAGGTGAAATCAAAGGGCATTACTTGAATGCTACTGCGGGTACATGTGAAGAAATGATTAAAAGGGCCATATTTGCCAGAGAATTGGGAGCTCCCATCGTAATGCATGACTACTTAACAGGTGGGTTCACTGCAAATACTAGCTTGGCTCATTATTGCCGAGATAATGGTCTACTTCTTCACATCCATCGCGCAATGCACGCAGTTATTGATAGACAGAAGAATCATGGTATGCACTTTCGTGTACTAGCTAAAGCTTTACGTCTGTCTGGTGGAGATCATATTCACGCTGGTACAGTAGTAGGTAAACTTGAAGGAGAAAGGGACATAACTTTGGGCTTTGTTGATTTACTACGTGATGATTTTATTGAAAAAGATCGAAGCCGTGGTATTTATTTCACTCAAGATTGGGTTTCTATACCAGGTGTTCTGCCCGTAGCTTCGGGGGGTATTCACGTTTGGCATATGCCTGCTTTGACCGAGATCTTTGGAGATGATTCCGTACTACAATTCGGTGGAGGAACTTTAGGACACCCTTGGGGAAATGCACCGGGTGCCGTAGCTAATCGAGTAGCTTTAGAAGCATGTGTAAAAGCTCGTAATGAGGGACGTGACCTTGCCCGCCAGGGTAATGAAATTATCCGCGAGGCTGGCAAATGGAGTATGGAACTAGCTGCTGCTTGTGAAGTATGGAAGGAGATCAAATTTGAATTCGAAGCAATGGATACTTTAGATAAATAAAATTTGAATTCGAAGCAATGGATACTTTGTAATCCAGTAATTACTGTTGGTTTGTTGAATTGCAATTAAACTCGGCCCAATCTTTTACTAAAAGGATTGAGCCGATCCTAAAGATTGGTGTATTCTTTTCTATCCTATTCGTTCCGTGTTGGAATAGAAACTTATTGTATTAGTAGACGAGATTTTATTGTATTAGTAGACGATATTTTACGAAAAAGGTTCTTGATAGGAGAAAAATTTCTTTTTTCAATTTTTTCAGTGCGAATTTTACACAACATAGGGAAATCGCTATTTCTAATTGAAAATTTATATTTATAATTGAAAAGAAAAAAGTAAAGTATCATATATCATATATAATGAACTGATACTCCAGGTTCTCACAAACGAGAATCCTTTACTTCAATATTCACTCATTATTAGTTTAATGATTGTATCCATTATGCGTATTCCGATAGGAAATAAATGATTTTTTTTTTTTCATCAAATGACTATTCATCTATTATACTTTACATCTAAATAGAGGCAAGAAAACTCTAT
Organism: Durio zibethinus; assembly: GCF_047325235.1. Classification (NCBI taxonomy): domain Eukaryota; kingdom Viridiplantae; phylum Streptophyta; class Magnoliopsida; order Malvales; family Malvaceae; genus Durio; species Durio zibethinus. The sequence continues at coordinate 38,060 of NW_028322826.1, read as the reverse complement.
GGAAAAATTATGGTTCAATTTTATCTTGTCTAAGGGGGAATTAGAATACAGATGTGGGCTAAGTAAATCAATGGATAGCCTTGGTCCTATTGAAAATACTAGTGTAAACGAAGACCCGGTTAGAAATGATATGGATAAAAACATTCATGGTTGTAGTGACAGCTCTAGTTATTACAGTAAGGTTGATCATTTAGTTGGCGTCAAAGACATTCGGAATTTCATTTCTGATGACACCCGAATTAGGGTTTTAATTAGGGATAGTAATCAGGATAATGATAGTAATCAGGATAATTATTCTCTATATTTTAATAGTGAAAATCAAATTTTTGAGATTGACAATGACGATCCCCACTATGATTTTAACTTGTATGATACTAACTATAGTTGGAATAATCACATTAAGAGTTGTATTAACTCTTATCTTCGTTCTCAAACCTGTATTGATAGTTCCATTTTAAGTGGTAGTGACAATTACAATGATAGTTATATTTATAATTGCATTTGTGGTTACATTTGTGTTGAAGGTGGAAATAGTAGTGAAGACAATGGTTTAACTCTAAAAGAAAGTTGCGCAAATGGTAATGATTTAACTCTAAAAGAAAGTTGCGCAAATGGTAATGATTTAACTCTAAAAGAAAGTTGCGCAAATGGTAATGATTTAACTCTAAAAGAAAGTTGCGCAAATGGTAATGATTTAACTCTAAAAGAAAGTTGCGCAAATGGTAATGATTTAACTCTAAAAGAAAGTTGCGCAAATGGTAATGATTTAACTCTAAAAGAAAGTTGCGCAAATGGTAATGATTTAGAAAGGCCTAAAGATTTCAAGCATTTGTGGGTTCTATGCGAAAATGAAGATTGTTATGGATTAAATTATAAGAAATTTCTTAAGCCAAAAATGAATATTTGTGAATACTGTGGATATCATTTGAAAATGAGTAGTTCAGATAGAATCGAACTTTCGATTGATCCAGGTACTTGGGATCCTATGGATGAAGACATGATCTCTCTGGATCCCATTGAATTTCAGTATGACGAAGATGGTATTGATTATGATCCATTTCAGTCTGACGAAGATGGTATTGATTATGATCCATTTCAGTCTGACGAAGATGGTTCTGACGAAGCTGACGAAGATGGTTCTGACGAAGCTGACGAAGATGGTTCTGACGAAGCTGACGAAGATGGTTCTGACGAAGCTGACGAAGATGGTTCTGACGAAGCTGACGAAGATGGTTCTGACGAAGCTGACGAAGATGGTTCTGACGAAGATGGTATTGATTATGATCCATTTCAGTCTGACCAAGAAGAGCCTTATATGGATGGTATTGATTCTGATCCATTTCAGTATGACGAAGATAAAGTTCAGTATGACGAAGATAAAGTTCAGTATGACAAAGATAAAGTTCAGTTTGACAAAGATAAAGTTCAGTATGACAAAGATAAAGTTCAGTTTAACAAAGATAAAGATGGTATTAATTATGATCCATTTCAGTTTAACAAAGATAAAGATGGTCTTGATTCTGATCCATTTCAGTATGACGAAGATAAAGTTCAGTATGACAAAGATAAAGTTCAGTTTGACAAAGATAAAGTTCAGTTTGACAAAGATAAAGTTCAGTTTGACAAAGATAAAGATAAAGATGGTATTGATTATGATCCATTTCAGTTTGACAAAGATAAAGATGGTATTGATTCTGATCCATTTCAGTATGACGAAGATGGTATTGATTCTTATCCGTTTGAGTATGACGAAGATGGTATTGATTCTGATCCGTTTGAGTATGACGAAGAGCCCTATAAAGATCGTCTTGATTCTTATCAAAGAGAGACAGGATTAACTGAGGCTATTCAAACAGGTACGGGTCAACTAAACGGTATTCCTATAGCAATCGGGGTTATGGATTTTCAGTTTATGGGGGGTAGTATGGGATCCGCAGTAGGCGAGAAAATCACCCGTTTGATCGAATATGCTACCAATAATTTTTTGCCTCTTATTCTAGTGTGTGCTTCCGGAGGAGCACGCATGCAAGAAGGAAGTTTGAGCTTGATGCAAATGGCTAAAATATCTTCTGCTTTATATGATTATCAATCAAATAAAAAGTTATTTTATGTATCAATTCTTACATCTCCTACTACTGGTGGAGTGACCGCGAGTTTTGGTATGTTGGGGGATATCATTATTGCTGAACCCAATGCCTATATTGCATTTGCGGGTAAAAGAGTAATTGAGCAAACATTGAATATAACAGTACCTGAAGGTTCACAGGAGGCTGAATATTTATTCCATAAGGGTTTATTCGATCCAATCGTACCACGTAATCCTTTAAAGGGTGTTCTGAGTGAGTTATTTCAGTTCCACGGTTTTTTTCCTTTGAATCAAAATTCAATCAAGTAGAGTCTTAAGTTAAATTATTTTCTTTGTAGTGAAAAGGCAGTTAGTTAGTTTATCAGAATCAAAGTCAAAGCCCGCATAATGGGCTTTGACTTTGTGACATAAAATGGAATTGTCGAAAAACGAATTTTATCTTGCTCTATTGCGTATGTTTATATAATTCAAATATAGAAAAAATATAAATATAGAGTTTTGCATCTTTCTATATCTCCCGAGAATTCTATTTTTACTAAAAATCCCTGTTCTTGGATCGGATTCTAACGAATCGAATCTTTCGACAATTTGTAATAAACTCTTTCTCAATTTGTAATAAACTCTTTCTTTATTAAATTCAAATTAGAAATTAAAATTAGAAGACAAGAACAATAGAATAATAATAATAAGAAAAGTAGGAATAAAGTAAGATAATAAAGAAAGTGGATTATCTTATCATACACCTATTTTATTTCATTTAGAAAGATGGGCAAGTCCCTTTATTTAATTCTACATTCCTTGCACTTATTAGATAAGATATATATATTAGATATATATACTCGCTTAGATATACTTAGTATTTAGATATACTTAGTATTTAGATATACTTAGTATAATATTTAGATATACTTAGTATTTAGATATACTTAGTATAATATTTAGATATACTTAGTATTTCGATATACTTAGTATAATATTTAGATATACTTAGTATAATATACGAATTATAATATAATTATTATAAGATATATTTATAACTAACTTTATAACTAACAATATAACAATAACAGGTACGAATATTAAATTGAGGTACCCATTTTATGACAATTCCCTCTATTTTTGTGCCTTTAGTAGGCCTAGTATTTCCGGCAATTGCAATGGCTTCTTTATCTTTGTATGTTCAAAAAACTAAGATTTTTTAGATTCGATGGGGCCAAGGCCAAGACCAAATCTTATCTATTTTTTTTTTCACGACTTAGATGCCACGGATATCTATTTAGTAGAATATTGTATAACATCCATCCGGCTTCCCCGAACATAAATGAAAAAGCTCCTCTTATGCATACGTAAACATGATATAGGGGTAAATGAATTATAGCAAGTGGATCGGTACCGGACGAATGTATGAAATTAAAGTCTATATATCTAGTAGATCTGTATAGGGGATCATATAAAGGGGATGATTTTAGATCTAAGCAATTTGATGAATTACTTCTAAAAGTTCATATCAAAATAGCACTAGTTGATGAGAGTTACTTCGGAAACAAAAAAAGTAAAGTCAAATTTTTTTGCTTATTTTCTCAATTCCAATAAAATGCAACTGGATCTAGTATGTATGAGTTGGCGATCAGAATCTATATGGATAGAATTTATAGTGGGGTCTCGAAAAACAAGCAATTTCTGCTGGGCCTTTATTCTTTTTTTTGGTTCATTAGGGTTTTTATTAGTTGGAACTTCTAGTTATCTTGGTAGGAATTTGATATCTTTATTTCCGTCTCAGCAAATAGTTTTTTTTCCACAAGGAATCGTGATGTCTTTCTATGGGATCGCGGGTCTCTTTATTAGTTCCTATTTGTGGTGCACGATTTTTTGGAATGTAGGTAGTGGTTATGATCGATTCGATAGAAAAGAGGGAATAGTATGTATTTTTCGTTGGGGTTTTCCTGGAAAAAATCGTCGCATCTTTCTACGATTCCTTATGAAAGATATTCAGTCCATCAGAATAGAAGTTAAAGAGGGTATTTATGCTCGGCGTGTCCTTTATATGGAAATCAGAGGCCAGGGGGCCGTTCCCTTGACTCGTACTGATGAGAATTTGACTCCACGAGAAATTGAGCAAAAAGCTGCTGAATTGGCCTATTTTTTGCGTGTACCGATTGAAGTCTTTTGAAATGAATTGCAGAATAAATGCTTTCTCGGCAGGAGGAAAAAACTCAAGACAAGAAGCCTCTTTTTTCTATAGCAGAACTAAACTGAAGTTTCTTAAGAATGCCCACTCGAACCAAAGAAGACGTATACGGAAGAGTCATAACATAAAACAAAACTGTTTTTTTTTTTTTGTCCACAAAAATTGTTTTTTATGCGTCTGTAAATGTAAAACCACTCAACTTAATTCAGTAACAAAACAAGCAAGAAATCGAAATAATGGATTCATCTCATATATCAAAGTATTTCGAAATATTTAACTTTTTATTTTCAATATTTGGAGTTGATACGTTAGATACAGATAGATTATATCTTGTAAATTTTCTCTACTTTCCTTTTGTCAATCAGCCCCTCCCCTTTTATCCTTTCTTTTGTGCTCCTTAAGAACTAAACAAGTAGATTTCTTTCTTATAACATAATGATAAATGTAATGATAACTTTTCTGTCTTTTTTTGTCACTCATTTTTGATCATCATAATATTTTTCATAATTTTTTTTTTTTCAATTATTCCCGGACTCTAGACTATATACAGTCTAGATAACCCGCGAAAATTTTTCGACATATTTGATTGATATCTTGATATAGACAGGGAGCTCCTTCGTCTCAAAATCTGAATAGAATAATCTTTATTATTTGAAGCGGTTCTTTCGGGCAGTTATCGAAAGAGGGCAATTGCTTCGAATTTGATCAATTGAGATATCTGGAAACAATAATATATATATATATTTCATTCGAACATTCGAATTCAAAGTGGATTCTTATTTTCTATTTCTGTACTCTTTTTAGATTCAAGGACTAAGCACTGAATCAAAAAAAAAAAAAACAGAGAATAGATTCATGGGCCCCTACCTTATAATTTATCTTATAATTTATAATATAATGAAAGTCATGCTTGATAGAAAGATTAGATCACATAAAGTCAACGAATGAGGTGGGTTCATTAACAATTCACAGATGAAAAAATGGCAAAAAAGAAAGCATTCACTCCCCTTCTATATTTTGCATCTATAGTATTTTTGCCCTGGTGGATCTCTCTCTCATTTAATAAAAGTCTGAAATCTTGGATTACTAATTGGTGGAATACTAGGCAATCCGAAACTTTTTTGAATGATATTCAAGAAAAAAGTATTCTAGAACAATTCATAGAAGTAGAGGAACTCCTCCTGTTGGACGAAATGATAAAAGAATACCCGGAAACACATCTACAAAAACTTCGTATAGGAATCCACAAAGAAACGATCCAATTGATCAAGATGCACAATGAGGATCGTATCCATACGATTTTGCACTTCTCGACAAATCTAATCTGTTTCGTTATTCTAAGTGGTTATTCTATTTTGGGTAATGAAGAACTTGTTATTCTTAACTCTTGGGTTCAAGAATTCCTATATAATTTAAGCGACACAATAAAAGCTTTTTCTATTCTTTTATTAACTGAGTTCTGTGTCGGATTCCATTCGCACCACGGTTGGGAACTAATGATTGGCTATATCTACAAAGATTTTGGATTTGCTCATAATGATCAAATTATATCTGTTCTTGCTTGTACCCTTCCAGTCATTCTAGATACAATTTTTAAATATTCGATCTTTCGTTATTTAAATCATGTATCGCCGTCACTTGTAGTTATTTATCATTCACTGACTGACTGAAAAATGATTCACGGATTCAATTAGAATCTTTCTTACTTTGTATATAAGCAAAGAATGCAAAGTCGTACTTACTTTACTCTTTCTACCCATCAGGGGAATACAATTCCTCCTCTATTTCAGTAAATTTTTTTTTTTTTCAGTAAAAGTAAATAGCAGAATCGTGGATAGGGAACTATACTAGTGACCTACCTAATTTTATTGTAGAAATTTTCGGGATCAATGATTGTACCATGCAAACTAGAAATACTTTTTCTTGGATAAAGGAGGAGATTACTCGATCCATTTCCGTATCGCTCATGATCTATATAATAACCGGGGCATCCATTTCAAATGCATATCCCATTTTTGCGCAGCAGGGGTATGAAAATCCACGAGAAGCAACTGGGCGTATTGTATGTGCCAATTGCCATTTAGCTAATAAACCCGTGGATATTGAGGTTCCACAAGCGGTACTTCCTGATACTGTATTTGAAGCGGTTGTTAGAATTCCTTATGATATGCAACTGAAACAAGTTCTTGCTAATGGTAAGAAAGGGGCTTTGAATGTGTGGTGCTGTTCTTATTTTACCGGAGGGGTTTGAGTTAGCCCCACCTGATCGTATTTCGCCCGAGATGAAAGAAAAGATAGGCAATCTGTCTTTTCAGAACTACCGCCCCACTCAGAAAAATATTCTTGTGATAGGTCCTGTTCCTGGTCAAAAATATAGTGAAATCACCTTTCCTATTCTTTCCCCAGACCCTGCTAGTAATAAGGATGTTCATTTCTTAAAATATCCCATATACGTAGGCGGAAATAGGGGAAGGGGTCAGATTTATCCCGACGGGAACAAAAGTAACAATACAATTTATAATGCTACGGCAACAGGTATAGTAAGCAAAATCATACGAAAAGAAAAAGGGGGGTACGAAATAACCATAACGGATGCATTGGATGGACATCAAGTGGTTGATATTATCCCCCCAGGACCAGAACTTCTTGTTTCAGAGGGTGAATCTATCAAACTTGATCAACCATTAACAAGTAATCCTAATGTGGGTGGATTTGGTCAGGGGGATGCAGAAATAGTACTTCAAGATCCACTACGTGTCCAAGGCCTTTTGTTCTTCTTGGCATCTATTGTTTTTGCACAAATCTTTTTGGTTCTTAAAAAGAAACAATTTGAAAAGGTTCAAGTGTCCGAAATGAATTTCTAGATCCGTGGATTTATCAACATCAAATTTGTAAAAAAGAACAAATTCTTCCTGGCAATTAGGTTAGGTATGATGAAAAAAGTATGAAAAGTCTTTTGCTTGTTTATATTCTTTCTCTAGGAATTACTTTTACCGCATTCAAAATCTGTATATTGTGAAGAAGACTATTTGTCTTTACCCCTTCTTTTCTTTTTTCAATCTAAATGGGAGGGGTGTAATTATATCCCTATTGTCAGATTGAAATGTCACAGAATGGGTTTTGTTTTCTAAATTCAATTTGATTAGATACTAAACATAAGATAAGTAAGCGGAGAATAGAAAGGAAGGATAAATGAGGGGAACAAATAATTACAGGGAGTATTCTTCGTCTTCCTAGCCTTCGGCACAAGAAAAGGATGTGTAAAATTCCTTTTCTTGTGTCGAAATAATAACAATTCCGGATCCCATTCGTCAAAGATTTCTATTCTTAGTTTATATTTTTCCAGATTTTTCAGAACCCTTTATTTTTTTAGATTTACTTATAATAGATAATAGATTATAATAGATAATAGAATAAGTAATAAAGTAATCGAATAAGTAATAAGGATAATATAATAAGTATAAAATAAGTATAAATAAGTATAAAATAAGTATAAGTATAAATAAGTATAATATAATATAATAAGTAATGGACAACCAAAAAAAAGAGAAGGAATCCTTTTTTTTATAAATATAAAATAGAAGCAAGGCGATGAACTTATAAAAAAATTTCAAACTTTGATGAAATACTAAAATAAATAGAGTAAGGTTAGACTAGTCTAGAAAGGGTTTGCTTGATATCTGGTCGACAGAAAAAAAAAAGAAATATTAAAATTAAATATTAAAATATTAAAATTAAATATTAAAAAAAATTAAATATTAAAATTAAATATATATTGTGATTGTGTCATCCAGGAAAAGGAAATTGAGTGATTCCTTTTTTTCTTCTAACCTTGAAAGTATCGATAGATACTATCGAAGAACAGATGCTATGAATCAATTAATCGAGTTCATTTTTCAAAAACATCATCGGAAAAAGTGATCTATTTGTTGTCATTTATATTTATACGAACAAAATATTATGATCATTAAGAATTCAACGGGACCCCTCCTCGCGAATCAGACAAAGAAAGAGGAGGCGGGCCCCGTTGAGTTCTTACACTTTCATGCCTATAACTTAGTTCATCCCATTATTACATATTACAGGGACGAACCCAATCCAGAATATGAACCATAAAAGAAAATACCTATTAAACCGATCACAGGAATACCAGTTACCGTACCTATTATCCAAAGAGGAATCCTTCCAGTAGTATCGGCCATTTATCCCGCTTCCCTCCACATTTCATCAAGTGGTCATGCTAAAGACATAAACAGTCATAGATAATTATGAGATGCAATCCTTCCGAATGGGATAAGAGAATTCCTACTATTATTTAGTATTCTACTACTCTTTTTTTCTTAATTGAAGAAATAATTGGAAAATAAAACAGCAAGTACAAAAATGAGTAATAACCCCCAGTAGAGACTGGTACGATTCAATTCAACATTTTGTTCGTTCGGGTTTGATTGTGTCATAGCTCTATAATTAATTCGGATTAGGTTTATCGTTGGATGAACTGCATTGCTGATATTGACCCCAAAAAAGAAACGGTAGGTACAGCTAGTCCGTGAACAGCCAACCATCGCACTGTAAAAATTGGATAGGTTCGATCTATGGTCATTGGGTCCTCCTAAAAAGATCTACTAAATTCATCGAGTTGTTCCAAAGAATCAAAACGGCCGGTTATTAATGGAATTCCTTGTCGGCTCTCTGTAAAATACTCGTTTGGACGAGGGCTTCCAAACACATCATAAGCTAAACCTGTGCTGACGAATAACCAACCCGCAATGAATAGGGAAGGTATAGTAATACTATGAATGATCCAGTATCGAATACTGGTAATAATATCAGCAAAAGAACGTTCTCCTGTGCTTCCAGACATGCTGAGCTCCGCATATTCTTGTAGGGGATCGATTCCGTAAAAGATGAGATCAGTAAACGGAAATTCACTGAAATTCAATCTTTGTGAGATCGTCAATATTGTACCAAAGGTATTTTTAGAGTATACCGAATCAGTATAGCTATCCTTCTTCTGACACAGCAACGCAATTTCAAACAGTATATCGACATGAAGTGCTAGATAATTTCTTTCTTCTTCTTGCTTGTCGATGTATAACCACGTATCATGCGATAGAAAATTCCTCAAATTCCTGGAATATAATATAGGGGATTCTATTATTGGTTTGGGGCTAGAAACGGAAGATCAGGTAACCCGTGAATCCAACAAGTTTATAATAATTCATGAAGGAAATTATCATATTTCCGCAAGTCAATTAGATGCGAAATCTAAAAATTGACTTTTTTTCGTAATTGCATAAGAGGTTTTGTTTTTTGTTGTAAGCCCTCCTTTTTTTATTTTAAGGAATTGCTTAGTCGTCTAGTAACAAGTAAGAGTAGTCGATAGTATTAGATATAGATAAAAAAAAGAGCAAGGAATAAAAAAAAAATTCTACTAATCAATATTTGTGAGGCGGCCTTTCTTGTATTCTTGTATTAGATCCAAAGGTTTTTTCTTGACCTAACTACAAAGATGATGAATCTATTTCTTTTTCTTTTCTACTCTTGTCCTGCCGCTCTATTTTTGTGAATACCGTTTAGAATGATTGATGAATCAAAAAATTTCAATTGAACTTATTCTTTCAATTGGTATTTTTGCTTATCCCCGTCTCTTTTAAAAATTGAAACTTAGGTAAGTGCTTTATAAACATATGTATAAAAAGAACATATTTCATTTAGCTCCTTCATGCCTACTCTAACTAGTTATTTCGGTTTTTTACTAGCGGCTTTAACTATAACCTCAGCTCTATTTATTGGTCTGAGTAAGATACGACTTATTTGAAAATTAATTGAATGAACGAACAATTAATAAAAACAAAGTTTTCTGTCCTATTCCATATATTCTATAGTTCCTTACCGTGTTAATTATCAATTATTAGTTATTGATATTCATGGGCAATAGAGATTAATATTTAGGGATAGATATTACCTTTCTTTTTCTCCTTTCAAATAAATTGAAATGATTGAAGTTTTTCTATTTGGAATCGTCTTAGGTCTAATTCCTATTACTTTGGCTGGATTATTCGTAACCGCATATTTACAATACATACGTGGTGATCAGTTGGACCTTTGATTAATTAACATCTCTTTTTTTGACTGACCCCTTTAATTTTAATTTAATTAATTTAATTCAAGGAGGTCAAATTCGAATTGCTGTTCAATTTTTTTTTTTTTTTTTTTTTTTTCAGTTCGGTGTAATTTTCGACTTAACAAGAGCGGAATCACGCTCTGTAGGATTTGAACCTACGACATTGGGTTTTGGAGACCCACGTTCTACCGAACTGAACTAAGAGCGCTTTCTTATCATAATAAATAAGACTGTAAAAAAGAGGATTCTTTTATTTTATAACCCCAATACATCGTGCACACCTATACTATCATATATCATATATAATATGAGAAAATGATAGATTATGTATGCTTAATTTTAATCAATCTAAAACTAAAATGGCTCCCTCCTTACTGCTCAAAGGAGAAGTAATAGGTAGGGATGACAGGATTTGAACCCGTGACATTTTGTACCCAAAACAAACGCGCTACCAAGCTGCGCTACATCCCTTTCAATTGGCCTACGATGTTATTGTAGAGAATCCCTGTCTTGTTTTCCACACCCTTATTTCATCTATTGATATACAAAAATTATCTTTCCATTTCCTCTTTTTGGTCTCATATCATATAACAACCATATAATGAATAATAAATGAATCTTTTTGGCGGGAATTCTCAGGCAGAAAGGGACCTATTTTGCTGTTTTAAGAAAAGGAAAATCTTATCTATCGAATCATTGTACATTTAAATTTTAATTTTGAATTAGGAATTCCGGGTACAAATATACAAATACAAGTGGTCTTTAACCACACATACATGTGATTATATATGTATTACCATAATGTATGTAATACGATAAAGAAGGAGGATTTTAAATGCGAGATCTAAAAACATATCTTTCCGTAGCACCGGTACTAAGTACTCTCTGGTTCGGTTCTTTAGCGGGTTTATTGATAGAGATCAATCGTTTCTTCCCGGATGCGTTAACATTCCCTTTTTTTTAATTCTAGTTATTGTCGCGGGACGGGGTGAAAAAGATTAGATCGATATACAATCAAATATCTGTGACTAATCTCTCGCCCCCCCTTGACTTTAGTTGTTTTTAGAATTATAATTATATAAGAAATGAATTCTAATTATATAAGAAATAATTCTATTTAGTTTTTTTAGAATTCTAATTATATAAGAATTATATAAAATAAATAAGGAAGGTAGAACGAAAAAAGTGGATTGAACCTCAACAAAACTTGGGTTCAAGCTCCAATTAAATTACTAGTAGAGCGAAAAGAGAAATGTGGCTGGAACAACAGTATCCTACAAGATACTTAAAGAAAATACCGTACTGTGATTCTAAATCGAGTTAGAAATCATTGTATTACTTATTTACTATTAGTATAATACATATTGATTTACTATATTGATTGCAATTGATTGCAACGAAATCTTTCAGGATTTGGTTTTGAGTTAGCAACTTTTATTTATTTATTTTCATTCCTTTCTTCTTCACTTTTGATCGGAAAATAGAAGAGTTGGGTGAATTAAAAACTCAAAGGGGGTTCATGGCCAAGAGTAAAGATGTCCGAGTAACGATTATTTTGGAATGTACCAGTTGTGTTCGAAACGTCGTTAATAAGGAATCAACGGGCATTTCCAGGTATATTACTCAAAAAAATCGACACAATACGCCTAGTCGATTGGAATTGAAGAAATTCTGTTCCTATTGTTACAAACATACAATTCACGGGGAGATAAAGAAATAAATCGAATCAAGTACTCGTATGTCAACCCTTCCCGAGAATATGAGAAAATAGGACATTAGGTATTTAGGTAACATTAGGTATTTAGTATGAGAAAATAGGACATTAGGTATTCAGGTATAATAATATATATTATATAATATATTAAGTAATATTAAGTATATAATTAGTTAGATATAATATATAACTAATATATAACAAATATTTTATTTATATATTAGTCTATATTTGTATTTCCTTGTCTATTCCACGCTTTCTTTTTAAAGTGAAGTTTTTAGTTTTAAATTATTCGATATGCACGTTAATAAATTTTTAACCTTTTTAACCTGGTATATGATTGTATCAATATTCTTTTATTTTTTTTTATTCTATTTTTTATTTAGTTCTTATTTTTTTAATAATTTTTTTCTTTATTCTCGAGTCAATTATTTATTTTTTTAGTTTACCGTCTTCGAATGATTTTTAGTTTACAGTCTTCGAATGATTAGGAGTTGGATTTTCATTGATTAGGAATTAGATTTTTAATATCACTAACTATTTTTTTTTTTATTTTCTATTCGTGCATAATGATTATTTTAATATTGTTAATTTTAATATTGTTGTTAATTTTAATATTGTTAATATTGTATTATTTATTATATTGTATGATTTATTCATTACTATATTTTTTAGTTATTACTATATTTTGTATTTATTACTATATTTCATTATTTATTTCTTATTTTATTAATTATTTATTATTTTCGTGTCGGTTCTATATATATTTATAAATTATATTTATTTATTATTTATGTATTATCACAGTTATAGATATTTATTTAAATTATATTTATATATTAAATATATTAAAATATTAAATTATATTTATATTTTATATATTAAATATATTAAAATATGAAATTATATTTATATATATTTATAAATTATATTTATTTATTATTTATGTATTATCACAGTTATAGATATTTATTTAAATTATATTTATATATTAAATATATTAAAATATTAAATTATATTTATATTTTATATATTAAATATATTAAAATATGAAATTATATTTATATATTAAATATATTAAAATATGAAATTATATTTATATATTAAATATATTAAAATATGAAATTATATTTATATATTAAATATATTAAAATATGAAATTATATTTATATATTAAATATATTAAAATATGAAATTATATTTAAATAAATATCTATAAATAATATAATAATAAAATAAACTAATAAAATAAACAAATAAATAATAAATAAATAATTAAAATAAACTAATAAAATAAACAAATAAATAAGAAATAAATAATAAATAAATAATACAATAATAAAAAAAACAAAGCAAATCGTATTTATTCTATTAATTCTATAATTTGAATTTGATCCGATCAAAATAGGATTTTAGAAAAGGATAGGATAGGATTATTTTTAGAAATAAGGAATAAAGAAATGATGGATAAATACAAGCGATCTTTTCGTAGGCGTTTGCCCCCGATCCAATCGGGGGATCGAATTGATTATAGAAACATGAGTTTAATTAGTCGATTTATTAGTGAACAAGGAAAAATCTTATCTAGGCGAGTAAATAGATTGACTTTAAAACAACAACGATTAATTACTATTGCTATAAAACAAGCTCGTATTTTATCTTCGTTACCCTTTATTAATAATGAGAAACGATTTGAAAGAAGGGAGTCGACCGCTAGAACTAGAACCAGAAATGAGAAACGATTTGAAAGAAGAGAGTCGACCGCTAGAACTACTGCTCTTAGAACCAGAAATAAATAGGCTTACCCTTCAATTGACTCAAAATTATCAAACGTAGACTGATGCTTTATTCAAAAAATCTGATAATCAAAATTGTCGTGTCGTAAGAAAAAAGAAATAAATAAAAGAATCGAATCGGGTTGGGGAAGAAAAATAAATTTTTTTTTTTTTTATTGAGCGTCTTCGCTCATCTTGTTTTCTTGTTTTGATGACCTTATCAGAATTTTTTTATCATATTAATTTCTACTCTACCTCCCTCGAGTTCATTCTCGAGGGAACCCCATTTCATTTAAAGCATTTCGGTGGATTCCTTCCGATCTCCTTATTTTATAATCTCGTTGGAAATCATATAAAGACAATTCCTATTTGAGATAGCTATTTGTGCAAGTATTTTACGATTAAGAAGCAACTGTTTCTTGTACCGATTTTTTATTAATCTACTATAATTATAGGATACCCCCATTCCTCGAATTCCTGCATTTATTCGAGTGATCCACAAACGACGAAAATATCTTTTTTTCCTATCTCTATCCCGATCAGCCGAAACCAAAGCTCTTACTCTTTGTCTCCGAGCTATATATCCCTCTTTCATTCTGGTCATTGAATAAAAGAAATTTTGATGAATAACTAATTCTTTCTTTCAGTTATTCTTTTCTAGTCTATTAATAACAAAACGGATTCTTCCAATGTATAAAATAAAAATTCCAATGGCTTTTGCTACTATAACCGTCCCGCCCACGATTTTTCCTTTTTTCTAGGCATTTCATTTCGCCTTGAAATAAGAAATTGTATTGATACTAGGTATCAAAAAAAGCATATTAACTAAAATAAAGGAGTAAATAGAAATGGATAAATAAATAGTGGGTTCCATCGTTTCTATGGTTACTTCTTAAACGGTGAGGTCCCCTCTATACACCGGAGCTCATTCCTTCATTTAACATTTAATTGGTAACTTGTACAGTTCACACTCTTCGGCTCTACTCATAAATTTTTCAGTAATAGATCTTTCACAACGAGATCTATCTTATACAGTAACGGTATGTAATTAGGAGGATTAATTGGGTAGCTGACCCTGTTAGTCCGTTCTTTGCAAGAGTCGAAGCATAATCTTTTTGCTTTTTAAATAGGATTTTCCCCGCTTAATGGATAAGCATTTGCTACCAATGGGGAATTTTTAAAAAATTCCAAGATTGGATTTGCGCCAATGGAAACCATAAATTTCATACACAATAGAAGGATATGGTAGATCTATCTTTTTTAGATAGTGAACGGAAGAACCCCATTCTATTCACTGGTACTGATCGTTGATACTGAAAAATTGTTTCCTTTTTCTCAGCCCATGATCTGAACAAGTCGCACATACACCCTAGTACATCTTCCTCGGCGCTGAGGACATCCCCGAAGAGCAGGGGCTTTCGTGACATTTCTAATTGGCTGTCTTGCATTTCTAATAAGTTGTTTAATAGTTGGCATGCTGAATCATATACAATCATATACATAATAGACTGGTTTAGATCGATCCTAACCAGATGATTATGAATTACTTCTTTTTCTCTTTAATAGATTAATAAAATATTAATCTATTAAAGAGAAAAAGAAGGAAAGGAATAAGAGGGATTAAATCAATCTAAATCAAAATTAAATGGTGTTCCATTGTCGTCAAATGGTGGTCTTCCATTGCCATTGTCGTCAAATGGTGGTCTTCCATTGCCATTGTCGTCAAATGGTGGTCTTCCATTGCCATTGTCGTCAAATGGTGGTCTTCCATTGCCATTGTCGTCAAATGGTGGTCTTCCATTGCCATTGTCGTCAAATGGTGGTCTTCCATTGCCATTGTCGTCAAATGGTGGTCTTCCATTGCCATTGTCGTCAAATGGTGGTCTTCCATTGCCATTGTCGTCAAATGGTGGTCTTCCATTGCCATTGTCGTTAACTAGTCTCCATTTTTTATTCACTATAGGTTTGTTATTCACTATAGGTTTGTTATTCACTATAGGTTTGTTATTCACTATAGGTTTTTCATTCACTATAGGTTTTTCATTCACTATAGGTTTTTCATTCACTATAGGTTTTTCATTCACTATAGGTTTGTTATTCACTATAGGTTTTTCATTCACTATAGGTTTTTCATTCACTATAGGTTTTTCATTCACTATAGGTTTTTCATTCACTATAGGTCTCGATTCTGTACGCACTATATGATCCACAATTCCATGATCTTTGGCTTCTTTTGCTGACATAAAATTATCTCTTTCCATGTCTTTGTTTATAACCCATCGGGGCTGGCCCGTTCTTTGTACATAAGCCTCTATGATGTCTTCTTGCATTTTCATTACTTCGTCTGTTTCCATGACCCAGTCTTTGAAGCCATCATCCTTAAGCATACTAATAGGTTGATGGATCATTACCCTGATGATATAACATACTTCTAACTCACATAATGAGGCGAGAAGAATAGCTATAGAATTGAACAACCGTACAGGCATTTTTTGCGCATTGCATACGGCTTTACAATTGCATACGGCTTTACAATGGAATTCTCTTTTTTCTTTCATCGAAAAAAAGAGAAAATATAGAGTCTATTAGACCCAGATTAATAAATAATCCAATTACCATCCTTCTTTTTCTTTTTTTTTCGGAAAAGTTTAAAAATACTATGATGGCTCCGTTGCTTTATATATTTATTTCGTCTGTGATTCAGCAATCCCAAAGTTTCTTTTTTTTTTTGAAAAAAAAAAAAGAAAGAAAAAAAATAGTCTTTTTTTTTTTCGTACTCTTTCATAACATAAATATTGTTAATAGCCTCTGGTAGGAAAAGAAAAAAAGTTTGTGACGCCTGAGATGGGCCCACGATAGCTAAGATCAAATTGGAAATGCCCCTTCTCTCATACTACTCTTTCGATACATAATCTAATATTTTTTTTTGAAAAAAAAAAAAAGAAATAAAAAAAAAATTTCATATCGAATTCAAAGTGCCATGCTATTATTACTTACTAATTCATATTTCATATGGCGAAGGCATAGTCTTCTTTTTTCTTTCCATCAATAAAAAAAAAAAAACTCATTGGCGCCGAGCGTGAGGGAATGCTCTGCGTTTGGTAATTTCTCCTCCGACCAAGAGAAAAGCTGCGATTGAAGCGGTCAATCCCATGGCTAGTGTATGCACATCTGGTTCCACTGCTTGCATAGTATCAAAAAGAGATAATCCAGATACTATCCCTCCGCCAGGAGAGTTTATAAAAAAAAACAGGTCTCGGCTATTACTCTCTATACTGAGATAGATCATAATACCCGCAAGTTGATTCGAGGTCTGGATATCAAGCTCTTTGCCCAAAAAAAGCAATCTTTCTCGATAAATTCGGTTGATTAGGATAAAATTGTATCCCTTAGTAGCCGTACAGGCACCTTTTGATGCATACGGTTCAACAAAAATTGCGAAAAAAAATCAATGTGTAGATTCCAGCCATCCTTTGTTTTTTCTAGTCGGACCTTTCTAACTTCTAATTTCTAATGAAGGGGCTTTTTCTTACATTTTTTAAATAAAATGAAATTTAAAATTAAATTAAAGAAAGATGAGTTTTGGCCCGTTTTCCTATAATATAGAAAAAATTCGCTAAACTTATTGCACAAACTTTTCATTGATCCATTTTTTTTTCATTGCGATTCAATCCAAATCACGATGTCATTTTCTTGTTCCTGAATGGGGTTCGTCAATTTTTTATTCAATTTTTTTAGGTTTATGCTCTACTCCGAGTAAAGATCTGCCCGATTTTTATTTGCACATATAGGACAAATGACCCAATACCACGTCTTTTTGCTATGATTTCATTTCCTTTTTTTATTTTAATTTAATTCCTTTTTCTTTCATGTTTTTCGCCAAATATTCAACGTATTTCCCATATTATTCGATTGATTAACAGTTTGAAATCGCTCTTATTTATAATTAAAAAAAAAAAGAAAAATTATGATTATGATATAGGTGGTAATCATAAATATATTACCAATTGGGTTTTTTCTAAACGGAGCCTGGATACTTCATTTTATCAGTCCAACCAAGCCAACCATAAATCATTCTAATTGAAAATATTAATCTGGATACACCCCCATGAAATGGATCTCTAATTGCACTTCATTACACTTCCCGCTACAAATTTTTGATAATTCAATCAATCTTTTTGGGGCGAAACAGGGGATATCTCGATCGGGCGAGAGAACGGGGGAATCCCATATGACCCAATATATTTGACAAGTCGCACTATATGTCAACCCAGCTTGCATCGTTATCTCCCGGAACTTGAAAAGGAACTTTTGGAATACCAACAGGCATAAAGTAAAAAGAATGTAAAATTATATTTCGCTTTGATTGTGGAAGCGTAATACGTAATGTAATACGTAATAATGGTCTTATCTTAATAATATGTAATATTATATTTCACTTTGATTGTGGAAGCGTAATACGTAATGTAATACGTAATAATGGTCTTATCTTAATAATATGTAATATTATAATATGTAATATTATATTTCACTTTGATTGTGGAAGCGTAATACGTAATGTAATACGTAATAATGGTCTTATCTTAATAATATGTAATATTATAATATGTAATATTATATTTCACTTTGATTGTGGAAGCGTAATACGTAATGTAATACGTAATAATGGTCTTATCTTAATAATATGTAATAATGGTCTTAATAATATGGGCCTTTATCATATTTTATACATAGATAGACTAAGGCCATAAAATAAAGAAAGGCGGAATGAATGAAAGAGAATTCTTACGAATAGGTCCTTTGAATGATGAACAAATAGGGATGCATTCATTCATAAAAAATAGGATCAACCCCCATTGCGTATTGATACTTATCGAGTATAGAATAGATCTGCTTCTCTTTTTTCTTCTGAGCCGAATTCTTCCCTTATTACTAATGGAATAGAACAAACATTAATCCTTTCTCCGAAAGAATCCACCGAAAAGGGGAGGTATTCCAATGCAATAAAGTTACATAGTGTCTATTTTTCGTTGATTTGATAAAGGGGTATTTCCATGGGTTTGCCTTGGTATCGTGTTCATACTGTCGTATTGAATGATCCCGGTCGCTTGCTTTCTGTTCATATAATGCATACAGCTCTGGTTGCTGGTTGGGCCGGTTCAATGGCTCTATATGAATTAGCTGTTTTTGATCCCTCCGATCCCGTTCTTGATCCAATGTGGAGACAAGGTATGTTCGTTATACCCTTCATGACTCGTTTAGGAATAACCAATTCATGGGGCGGTTGGAGTATTACGGGGCGGACTATAACAAATCCGGGTATTTGGAGTTACGAAGGTGTGGCCGGAGCACATATTGTGTTTTCTGGCTTGTGCTTCTTGGCAGCTATCTGGCATTGGGTATATTGGGATCTAGAAATTTTTTGTGATGAGCGCACAGGAAAACCCTCTTTGGATTTGCCCAAGATTTTTGGAATTCATTTATTTCTCTCAGGAGTGGCTTGCTTTGGCTTTGGCGCATTTCATGTAACAGGATTGTATGGTCCTGGAATATGGGTGTCCGACCCTTATGGACTAACCGGAAAGGTACAACCTGTAAATCCAGCGTGGGGCGTGGAAGGTTTTGATCCTTTTGTTCCGGGAGGAATAGCCTCTCATCATATTGCAGCAGGGACATTGGGCATATTAGCGGGCTTATTCCATCTTAGTGTCCGTCCGCCCCAACGTTTATACAAAGGATTACGTATGGGAAATATTGAAACCGTCCTTTCCAGTAGTATAGCTGCTGTCTTTTTTGCAGCTTTTGTTGTTACTGGAACTATGTGGTATGGTTCAGCAACTACCCCCATCGAATTATTTGGTCCTACTCGTTATCAATGGGATCAAGGATACTTCCAGCAAGAAATATATCGAAGGGTTAGTGCTGGGTTAGCCGAAAATCAAAGTTTATCAGAAGCTTGGTCTAAAATTCCTGAAAAATTAGCTTTTTATGATTACATTGGCAATAATCCGGCAAAAGGAGGATTATTCAGAGCGGGTTCAATGGACAACGGGGATGGAATAGCCGTTGGGTGGTTAGGACACCCTATCTTTAGAGATAAAGAAGGGCGTGAACTTTTTGTACGTCGTATGCCTACTTTTTTTGAAACATTTCCGGTTGTTTTGGTAGACGGAGACGGAATTGTTAGAGCGGATGTTCCTTTTAGAAGGGCAGAATCGAAGTATAGTGTCGAACAAGTAGGTGTAACTGTTGAGTTCTATGGTGGCGAACTCAATGGAGTGAGTTATAGTGATCCTGCTACTGTGAAAAAATATGCTAGACGTGCTCAATTGGGTGAAATTTTTGAATTAGATCGTGCTACTTTGAAATCCGATGGTGTTTTTCGTAGCAGTCCAAGGGGTTGGTTTACTTTTGGGCATGCTTCGTTTGCTTTGCTTTTCTTCTTCGGACACATTTGGCATGGTGCTAGAACCCTGTTCAGAGATGTTTTTGCCGGTATTGATCCAGATTTGGATGCTCAAGTGGAATTTGGAGCATTCCAAAAACTTGGAGATCCAACTACAAGAAGACAAGTAGTCTGATGCAAGATTGCTTTGTTATTTTTCGCTTCTATTTTCTGTTTGTGATTTGACATAGGCTGCTGTAAAAATCTTGATTAAAATCGCTGCCTTTTCTTTGATTCTTGTTCTTTCGTTATTTTATTCGGGAGATGATTCTAAATAAATAGGTACGGAAGCTATAATTGTAAACCACGATCGAATTTATGGAAGCATTGGTTTATACATTCCTCTTAGTATCTACTCTAGGGATAATTTTTTTCGCTATCTTTTTTCGAGAACCGCCTAAAGTTCCAACTAAAAAAATGAAATGATTTTTCATTATCTCAATTGAAGTAATGAGCCTCCCAATATTATATTGGGAGGCTCATTACTTCAATTAGTCCCCGTGTTCCTCGAATGGATCCCTTAATTGTTGAGAGGGTTGCCCAAAGGCAGTATATAAGGCGTACCCAGTAAAACTTACAAGTAAACCAGATATAGAGATGGCGACTAAAGTTGCTGTTTCCATTATTATATAATTATATAAATAATATATATAAATATAAATATAAATAATATAAATATAAATATAATTTCAAGATCACAATGGATCTATGATAAGATCGTTTATTTACAGCGGAATGATATACAAAGTCAACAGATCTCACTGAATACAAAATAAGATTTATGGCTACACAAACCGTTGAGGGTAGTTCTAGATCTGGTCCAAGACGAACTGTTGTAGGGGATTTTTTGAAACCATTGAATTCGGAATATGGTAAAGTAGCTCCTGGATGGGGAACGACTCCTTTGATGGGTGTCGCAATGGCTTTATTTTCGATATTCTTATCTATTATTTTGGAGATTTATAATTCTTCCGTTTTACTGGATGGAATTTCGCTGAATTAGATTCACAAGAACCACGAAGCCTCGCTTTTCAATACAAAAAGTGAAACTTTTAGTTCTCGGATTTTTTTTAGCCCATTCTATTTTGGTAGTTCGACCGCGAAATTTTTTTTGTTTCTGTATTTCCGGAATATGAGTGTGTGACTTGTTATAATTGATCCTATTGATAGTACAGAAAATGGGTCTGTCCTCTTGATCGAGATAGTTTTATCCCGTCGGATAGCCATTCTAGTATCTGGAGCACGGAATATATGAAATGGATCACGAAGTATTCGAACTATGATTCATACTTAATATTCAAACCTCGCGGCCGGACTCAAAAAAAAAAAAAATTTTCAAAGAAAGAGGTTTTTTATTTATAAATCGAGAAATTTTTTCTTCTTTCAAACTCTCATTTAGTTTATGCTTATTTTGATCAAAGGACAAACCTTTCTTTTCTTTGTATTTTTATTTATTATATCTATTCTATTCATTGAATAAGTGATGATCCAATAATTCTTACTCAAAGAATCTTTGGACTTAGTTTGAAGGTTTTATTGAATCATCGCGGTTCTGGTATGAATCTGAAGTTTCAATTGATTCATAGGGTCTTAACAAGAGAATTCCTATTAAAAATAAAGAAAACAAGAATAAAGCCACATTCCATATAAATAACAAATCAAAGCAAAGAAAAAGAAAAGAAATAAGTAGGTAAATAGAAGATTCAAGAGGCCTGATCAACATAAAGACGAATGCGCCGACTTGATTTTTTGGCATTATAATTACAACTACAAAAAAGAGCTTTCGGATTTTTACTCTTTTGTGTCTTCAGATAAAATTGAATGAAAAGATTAAGAAGTTTCAAACTTTCTATTCCATATCCGTTTCAGCTATTATTTGGGTGTTTTTGTTTGAGCTGTACGAGATGAAATTCTCATATACGGTTCTCAGGGGGGGAGTCCTCTTGGTTTACCTATCTCAATAAAGTCTATGATTGGTTCGAAGAACGCCTCGAGATTCAGGCGATTGCAGATGATATAACTAGTAAATATGTTCCTCCTCATGTTAACATATTTTATTGTCTAGGAGGAATTACGCTTACTTGTTTTTTGGTACAAGTAGCTACAGGATTTGCTATGACTTTTTACTATCGTCCAACCGTTACTGAGGCTTTTACTTCTGTTCAATACATAATGACTGAAGCTAACTTTGGTTGGTTAATCCGATCAGTTCATCGATGGTCGGCAAGTATGATGGTCTTAATGATGATCCTGCACGTATTTCGTGTCTATCTCACTGGTGGTTTTAAAAAACCTCGCGAATTGACTTGGGTTACAGGCGTGGTTCTGGCTGTGTTGACTGCATCTTTTGGTGTAACAGGTTATTCCTTACCTTGGGACCAAATTGGTTATTGGGCAGTCAAAATCGTAACAGGCGTTCCGGAAGCTATTCCGGTAATAGGATCGCCTTTGGTAGAGTTATTGCGTGGAAGTGCTAGTGTGGGACAATCCACTTTGACCCGTTTTTATAGTTTACACACTTTTGTATTACCCCTTCTTACTGCTGTATTTATGTTAATGCATTTCCTAATGATACGTAAGCAAGGCATTTCTGGTCCTTTATAGAGAATATAGACCATAGCTATATTGTAACCAATCATTTATCTTATTACTTGCCAATCATTTATCTTATTACTTGGGGGAGGAACAATAGTATTTCATTGCTACAAATATGGATTGTTGAAAAAAAAAAAAAAATAAGACATGTATTTGGATATTTCCTTTCAACTCCACAATATTCTATTATTTATTTGATATGACATGAATAGTTGAAGGGAATTCCCCGAAGAGAAAATGGATTATGGGAGTGTGTGACTTGAACTATTGATTGGGCCATGCAGAAATATGCCTTTATCTGCTACATTGGAATTCACAACCAAATGTGTCTTTGTTCCAACCACCGTGTAAGCCCCATACAAAGGATAGGCTGGTTCGCTTGAAGAGAATCTTTTCTATGATCAGACCTGACGATGTCGTGTATGAACAGGGCTCCGTAAGATCCAGTAGAATAAGTGATTTGGCATAATGCAAATTAGATTTTATTTATTTATTTTTATTTTTTTTTTACTTTCTTATCTTAATAGTATGAAAATACATTCATTTCTTCTGCATCGACCCGATTTATTATTATTATACTATCGGAGTGAAACAAGGGATCTAAAGAAGAGCAAAGGCTAGACTATATTAGTAACAAGTAAATCCTTTGTATGTAAAAAATCTCGATATATTTTTGGGATAAAGGTGAATCGCAAGGCCTAAGACGACCCAGAAAGCACTTGATCACGATCAACTTTGTACGCCTACTTGGGTATTGAGCATTTACCTGTAAAAATGGCATTCCTTGGAATGTATAGTTGCAACTTCGTAAAATGGAATCAGGTAACTTTTTTCTTACATATGAAATCATTCATATATGTGTGGATAACATATAGATTCATTTTATATGTATCCGTTTGTATCCATTTGATTCGATTGATTTTTGCTTGAGCCGGATGATGAAAAATTATCATGTCCGGTTCCTTCGGGGGATGGATCTAGAAAAATTCACCTATCCTAATAACAAAAAAACCTGACTTGAACGATCCTGTATTAAGAGCTAAATTAGCTAAAGGTATGGGTCATAATTATTATGGGGAACCCGCATGGCCCAATGATCTTTTATATATTTTTCCAGTAGTAATTCTCGGTACTATTGCTTGTAACGTAGGCTTAGCGGTTCTAGAACCTTCAATGATTGGTGAACCCGCGGATCCATTTGCAACTCCTTTGGAAATATTACCTGAATGGTATTTCTTTCCTGTATTTCAAATACTTCGTACAGTACCTAACAAGTTATTGGGTGTTCTTTTAATGGTTTCAGTACCTGCGGGATTATTAACAGTACCTTTTTTGGAAAATGTTAATAAATTCCAAAATCCATTTCGTCGTCCAGTAGCGACAACCGTTTTTTTGATTGGTACTGCGGTGGCCCTTTGGTTGGGTATTGGAGCAACATTACCGATTGATAAATCCCTAACTTTAGGTCTTTTTTAAATTGAATCAATTTTAAAATAAAATATCATGATGTGCGTATCTAGGGAGTAGTCACTTCAAAGTCAAAGTGAATTCTCCCTAGATACATTTATTCAATTCTGGTCCCAATATATGGATTGTGCTGAAGGTTCAAAATCCATTTTCGTTTTTTTTTTTTTTTTCTAATTTTCTAAAGTAAAAAAAAAAAAAATGAAATAAATCCTAAATCCAATGGATTTAAAATTTTGGTAAATCAATTTCGCAATGCTTTTCTACTTCTTTTCTAGAATGCCCAATATTTGTTTTACATCTTCTATGCGAAAGTGTTCAATTTTCATAAGGTCTTCTTGACTGTTATTCAAAAGGTCCAATAATGTATGTATATTGGACTTTTTGAGACAATTATAGATCCTGGGAGGCAATTCTGATTGGTCAATAAAAATATATTTCAATGCTATTTCTTTTTTCTTTTTTCTTAGTTTAGCTAATCTATCATGAAAAGGAAAAAAAGGTAAAGTAACGTTGTGTTGATTGTTTTCTAAATGTAAGTTTTCTTCTTCCGCATCTAGAAAGGGAATAAATAAATCAATCAAATTCCGAGAGGCTTCATGAAGTGCTTCTTTAGGAGTTAAACTTCCATTTGTCCATATTTCTAGAAAAAGTATCTCCTGTTTTTCATTATCATTCCCATAACAATGAATACTATGATTCGCATTTCGAACAGGCATGAATACAGCATCTATAGGATAACTTCCGTCGTGAAAGTTCTTTGGCGTTTTTATACCGTATCCTCTATTTCTCTCGATTTGTAATCCAATACACAAATCAATTGGTTCGGTTAGGCTAGCTATATGCTGTGTATTATCAACGATTTCCACAGAAGGCGGTAAGATGATGTCTTGAGCAGTTACATATCCGGGACCCTTGGCACAAATAAAGGCGTTACGAGTTCCATACAAATTACTTCTCAATACAATTGCTTTTAAATTCATTAAAATTTCATGTACTGATTCTTGAATACCTACTATGGTAGAATATTCGTGTGGTATTTTCTCAGATTTTGCACGTGTAATACATGTTCCTTCTATTTCTCCAAGCAAAGCTCTTCGCATCGCAATGCCTATTGTGTCGGCTTGGCCTTTCATAAGTGGAGACAGAATAAAGCGTCCATAATAAAGACGCTTACTATCTGTTCTTGATTCAACACACTTCCACTGCAGTGTCCGAGTAGAGACTTTTACTTTCTCTCGAACCATAGTAATATTATTTTATTTGATCAGATCATTGAATCATTTATTTCTCTTGAAATCTCTTTAGTGTTTATTTCTACACACGTTTTTTTTTAGGAGGTCTACAGCCATTATGTGGCATAGGGGTTACATCCCGTACGAAACTTAATAGTATACCACTTCTACGAATAGCTCGTAATGCTCCATCTCTTCCGAGACCAGGACCTTTTATCAGAACTTCCACTCGTCGCATACCTTGGTCTACTACTGCTCGAATAGCATTTCTCGCTGCGGTTTGAGCAGCAAAAGGAGTCCCTCTTCTTGGACCCTTGAATCCACAAGTACCGGCGGAGGAAGAAGAAATTACCTGACCCCGTACATCTGTAATAGTAACAATGGTATTGTTGAAACTTGCTTGAACATGAATAACTCCTTTTGGTATTCTACGTGCACTTTTCCGTGCACTACTGCGCCCATTCCTACGTGAACCAACTTTTGGTATAGGTTTTGCCATATTTTATCATTTCATAAGGATAAGTCAGAGATATATGGATATATCCATTTCATGTCAAAACAGATCTTCTATTTTTATTTGTTCATCGCTTTCTTTAAGATTAGTTTCTTTTCTTTAACTTTAAGGAGTTCTTTTTAGAATAGAAAGATTATCCTTGTCTCTGTTTATGTCTCGGGTTGGAACAAATTACGACAATTCGTCCCCTCCTACGGATTAGTCGACATTTTTCACAAATTTTACGAACGGAAGCCCTTATTTTCATAGTTGTTATTCCTTAAATTTTTCCGAATCTACTTATTGGAAGAAAATAAGTTTCTTGAAATTTTTGAACCTTGAATTGGATCCCCCTGAAAGGAATCTTGAAGTTGAAAAAACTACCTAATCGTTCGAATCCTTGTTGCGGAGTCTATAAATTATACGCCCCCTGGTTGAATCATAAGCACTTACTTCACTTTTGTTGACTCTATCCCACGGTGGTATACGTATAAAACTCGATCGGACCCTTCCTGAAACATAACCTAGAATCAGATCTTCATTATCTAAAGGAATCTGGAGTGGACGTGATTCACTAATTAAACCTCCATGAATCCATTTTTGTTCTTTTATTCCAGGTAAAACTTCCTTGACGTATCAACTACTGTAGGGCAGGAGGAGTTCTATTAGACAACCCGTGCTTTTTTTTTTCACAAATGGAAAGTTTCGGATTCGGATACAATTCGGATGTTAGACAGATTACCATATATAACACAAAATTTCTCCGCCGATTCCTTCTAGTCGAGCCTCCCGGTCTGTCATTATACCCCGAGAAGTAGAAAGAATTACAATCCCCATCCCGCCTAAAATTCTAGGAATTTGTTGATAGTTAGAATAGATTCGTAGACCGGGTCGACTGATCCGTCGTAAATTTAAAATAGTTCTATATGGTCCTTTCCTATTCCTTCTATGCCGTAGGGTTAAAACCAAAAAATATTTGTTTCTTTCCCGATGTTTCCTTATGTTATCGATAAAACCTTCTCGTAAAAGTATTTTAACAATGTTTTCAGTGATGTTAGTAGATCCTATTCGAATCGTTCCTTTTCTATTCATGTCAGCATTTCGTATAGAAGTTATTATGTCAGCAATAGTGTCCTTACCCATGGTAAACTAAAATTATTGTTGCTCCCGAATTTTGATATAACCAACATGTTCTTTTTTTTTTTTTACTTAGTAAAGGTATATACGTGAGACACAATCTACTAATTAATCTATGTCATTTAAATACTCTAATTTAAATACTATAACTATATTGAATTGAGGTCTCGTCTTATAATACCTCAGGAGCTAATGAAACTATTTTAGTGAAATTTAACTGTCTCAATTCCCCGGCGATCGCACCAAAAATTCGAGTTCCTTTTGGATTTCCTTTTTGATCAATGACAACTGCAGCATTGTCATCATATCGTATTATCATACCGTTGTCGCGTTTGAGTTCTTTACAAGTACGTACAATTACAGCTCTGATCACTTCTGATCTTTCTAGAGGTGCCTTTGGTACTGCTTTCTTGATCACAGCAACAATAACGTCACCAATATGAGCATATCGGCGATTACTAGCTCCTATGACTCGAATACACATTAATTCTCGGGCCCCGCTGTTATCTGCTACATTCAAATGGGTCTGAGGTTGAATCATTTTTTTTAATCTCTTCTTTCAATGGAACAAAGGACGAAGAAAAAAAGAAATATTGTTTGTCAAAAAAAAAAAAAAAAGGAAACCCGCAATTGTTTTTTTTATTCCCAAGACTTCTTTCCTTTGGTTCTATATTCCTATCCTGAAATAATGAATTGAGTTTTTATAGGCATTTTGGACGCCGCTATTGAAATAGCCTTTCTTGCTATATTTTCGGCTACTCCGCTCATTTCATAAAGTATTCTGCCCGGTTTAACGACAGCTACCCAATACTCGGGAGATCCTTTCCCCGAACCCATACGTGTTTCTGTAGATCTTACCGTAACTGGTTTGTCTGGAAATATACGTACCCATATTTTTCCACCACGGCGTACATTTCGTGTCATTGCGCGGCGCCCCGCTTCTATTTGTCTAGATGTAATCCAAGCGGGTTCAAGTGCTTGAAGAGCATATCTACCGAAACAAATGCGATTACCTCGATAAGATATTCCTTTCATTCTTCCTCTATGTTGGTTACGAAATCTGGTTCTTTTTGGGTTATAGTTGATGGTTGTTTATTAATTCCATCTCTACTACAGAACTGGACATGAGAGTTTCTTCTCATCCAGCTCCTCGCGAAAAAAATGACTAAAAAATATTTTATTTTATTCTTAAGATATATAGGTAGTTACTGAATAATAGATTGAATCCTGGGATTCTTTGCTTTGAGATTTTATCTGATCTATTTGAGATTTTATCTGATCTATTATAAATTTGTATATCTTGTTTGGATATATATTGGATATATATATAAGTAATTAAACATGGATTCTATTTATAGATAATGTCTTATCTTGTTTTTGTTATAATGTTATAACGAATCTTTATTTTGTTTTGTCTTTTTTTATCATATTCATCTCGGATCGACAAAAATTTAACAATCAAATAAAATGAAAATAAAATTTTTAAAATGAAAATAAAAAAAAAAAATGAAAATAAAATTTTTAAAATGAAAATAAAATTTTCGCGGGCGAATATTTACTCTTTCAATATCTATTTCAGTTGTCGGGTTAACTCATGACCTCTCAGAATCAGAACAGAATAAAAAGAAATGAAGTGGTCTCTGGTTTGTTCCGCCATCCTACCCGATAAATCATTAGGATTCGTTTTCAATAGAATCCTCTGCATTCACGGGTTCCGTCGTCCCCATCGCTTCTCGATTAATGCTTAGGTCTGAATTCTCCAATGGAGCCTTAATTTAATATTTAATAAAAATTTAATATTTAATAAAAATAAAAATTTAATATTTAATAAATAATATTTAATAAAAAAATTTGTTAATTTGTTCTTTAGTCAACCTTCTCAGTCTTTATTGACTTAAGGCTCTTGATTTTTTCTTCGATGAACAGATATTCATCTAATTATTGATGAATCTCTATTGATGCTCTATTACATTGCTCTTTATGAGATGCTTCGTAGACCTTACATATTGGAATCATATATCATTTCATTTCTATTTCTTTTTCTCTCTTTCTCTCATCCTTCTATTTATCCACATACTTTTTTATTTTGCTTCACAATTTAGATATATTCATAATCAGATTGGTTTTTTTTTACTTAACTTAATGCAAAAAAAAAGATTTCAGTTGCTATAATGATATGACCAATATATCATATCTTGACTGATTCTTTGGATCCAGATAATCCGAAGCGATGAGTTGGTTATTAGTGCTATAGTTATTAACTTATACTGTGGTTCGCCCATTTTTTTTTTTGAATCCTAAGCCTAAAAACCCAACGAGTCGCACACTAAGCATAGCAATTATATCAAATGATCAATCAAATTTTTATTTAACCTTATAGAATATAGAATTTAGAACTGCTCATTTTTTTATTGAACATAAAAAAATGAAAGAATTTGTCATTTTTTGTTCTATCGCAGAATAGAACGTAAAGACAAGTAGAGTCTTATTCTTATTATTCTTCATCTATAAATATCTATAAATATCCAAATTTTGATTCCTAATACCCCATAGATAGTTCGAACTCTATAGGAGCAATACTCAATTTTCGCTCCAATCGTTTGTAGAGGAACCCTACCTTCCCGGAT
Organism: Durio zibethinus; assembly: GCF_047325235.1. Classification (NCBI taxonomy): domain Eukaryota; kingdom Viridiplantae; phylum Streptophyta; class Magnoliopsida; order Malvales; family Malvaceae; genus Durio; species Durio zibethinus. Next base: position 8,174 of record NW_028322826.1, on the reverse strand, counting down.
CCATTCGACACGCGCAATTTCTTTTCCGTCGATACGCCCTGCAATTTGTATTTGAATTCCTTTTGTATCTGCTTGCTCAGTTAATTCAATAGCCTTTTTCATTGCTTTTCGAAATGAAACTCGATTCTTTAATTGTCCGGCTATAAATTCGGCAAGAATATTAGGGTGCCCGTAAGGATTTGCAATTCTTGTAATAGCAATCTTGAGTTTTCGGTTCATACAATTAAGTTCTTTTTGCACATTCATCTGTAGTTCTTTGAGTTTTCGCGGCCTATCTTCAATTAATAATTTAGGAAATCCCATATAGATTATGACCCGAATTAGATCAATTCCTTTTTGAATCTCTATACGTGCAATTCCCTCGACACCGGAAGATATTCTCATATTTTTTTGTACATAATTCTTGATATAGTCTCTTATTTTTTTATCTTCTTGTAGACCCTCGGAATAATTTTTAGGTTGTGCAAACCAAAGAGAATGATGACTTTGGGTTGTACCAAGTCTGAAACCAAGTGGATTTATTTTTTGTCCCATAATCCTCCACTGCTATATGTACTATATGTATTAGGATATGTCATATTTGTGTTCTTATTTATCCCTTTTATCCCTACGGGTTTTTTTGAGCATAGCATAAATCTGGCAATTGGTTGATATTCAATATATTTCAATACGAT
>NW_028322826.1:0-2500 GCF_047325235.1 Durio zibethinus | reverse complement strand
AATCGTATACTGATTGGAGTTTTATCAATGAACTAAAAAGAATAAATTTAAGTAAGGAGTTTATAAAGAGAGTCGAATATTTAGATAAGGAATATTTATATAAGGAATCTTTTGATCTGGGCATACTTGAAAAAAGGACTCGATTTTCTAATTATGAAACTAATGAAGAAACTAATAATGAAACTAATAATGAAACTAATAATGAAACTAATAATGAAGAAACTACTACTGAAACTAATAATGAAACTAATAATGAAACTAATAATGAAACTAATAATGAAACTAATAATGAAACTAAAAGAAATAATGAAATTAAAAGAAATAATGAAACTAATAATGAAACTAATAATGAAACTAATAATGAAACTAAAAGAAATAATGAAACTAAAAGAAATAATGAAACTAAAAGAAATAATGAAACTAATAATGAAACTAATAATGAAACTAATAATGAAACTAAAATAAAATACTTGCCTAAAATATATGATCCTTTCTTGCAGGGACCCTACCGCGGAAGAATCAAAAAATTGTTTTCACCTTTAAGTGAAAAAACAAACACGGATCCGTTTTGGATAAATAAGATTCATGTTATACTTCTTGCTACTGATTATTACGAATTTGAACAGACAATAGATACACTCAAATCATTATCAACAGAAAAAGAACTTTCTTTATTGACAGAAACAGAAGATGAACAGACAATAGATACACTCAAATCATTATCAACAGAAAAAGAACTTTCTTTATTGACAGAAACAGAAGATGAACAGACAATAGATACACTCAAATCATTATCAACAGAAAAAGAACTTTCTTTATTGACAGAAACAGAAGATGAACAGACAATAGATTACACTCAAATCATTATCAACAGAAAAAGAACTTTCTTTATTGACAGAAACAGAAGATGAACAGACAATAGATACACTCAAATCATTATCAACAGAAAAAGAACTTTCTTTATTGACAGAAACAGAAGATGAACAGACAATAGATACACTCAAATCATTATCAACAGAAAAAGAACTTTCTTTATTGACAGAAACAGAAGATGAACAGGGAAATATCGATTCCGAGGATCGAGTCAAAATTTTGAAATTTTTATGCAATATAGTTATAACTAATCCCGACAATCAAACAATTATAAAAAAATCTAATGGAATAAAAGAAATAAGTAATGGAATAAAAGAAATAAGTAAAGAAGTTCCTCGATGGTCATACAAACTACTCGACATTTTCGAACAACACCATAGAGGAGGCGAGGAACACATGATAACAGATTATGCAATTCGTTCAAGAATCTTCCGGTACGCAATAGTTTTTTCTAAGGAGGAGTTAAAGGATGATTTTTTTCTACCAAACGATATAGAAAACGACCTATCTTTGATGGAATATTCGCCAGAACCGAATTTTCGTCGAGACATAATAAAAGGTGCCGTGCGTGCCCAAAGACGTAAAATAATTAATGGGGAACTGTTTCAATCAAATGTGCATTCCCCACTTTTTTTTGACAGAGTAGACAGCCTCTTCTTCAGAGTGTTCAGATCTTTGTATTCTGATATTTCTTGGCTGATAAAACTAATATCTCGAAATTGGATATGGAAAAACAAAGAATCACAAATTTCTGATTATACAGAAAATGAGGAGGACATAAGAGAAGAAGACGAAGAGATAAGAGAAAGCATAGAAAAGATACAAGAAAGAGACAAAGAGGAAGAAAAAAGAAGAGAAAGCATAGAAGAGATACAAAAAGGAGACAAAAAAGAGAAAGAAAAAAGAAGACAAGAGTCAGAGGCAGATGACTTCCTGCTGGACGCAGCAGAATTTTGGGATATCGTCTTTTTTGGTCAAGGACCAAGGGGCATCATGTTAATAGCCCAATCGATTTTTAGAAAATATATTCTATTACCTTCATTGATAATAGCTAAAAACATTGTCCGTATATTATTATTTCAAATTCCTGAGTGGTCCACGGATTTCAAGGGTTGGAAGCGAGAAATACATGTTAAATGCACTTATAATGGTCTTCAATTCTCCACAAAAGACTTTCCAAAAATTGGTTATCAGAAGGTATCCAGATCAAGATCCTATATCCTTTTCGCCTGAAACCTTGGCGCGGATCTAAACTGAAACCCTCTCATAAAGATCCAATGAAAAAAAAGCATAAAGATCCAATGAAAAAAAAGCATAAAGATCCAATGAAAAAAAAGAAAGTTAAAAAGAATGATTTTTGCTTTTTAACAGCTTGTGGACTGGAAAGTGACTTACCTTGCGGTCCTCCTCGAAGACGGCCTTCGTTTTTTCAGCCTATTTTTAACGAACTAGAAAAAAAAAGTGAAAAATGGAAAATTTTTAAAAAAGGAAAAAAATTGTTTCGAAAAGTCTCAGGAGAAACAAAAATTCCATTTGTAAAGGGAATAATAAAAAAACTTTCAAAAAGAAATCCAGTTTTGGAGTTGAGAGAAGAATTGGGCGAAACTAAAAAAGATTTGGGCGAAAC
>NW_028322825.1:30000-44727 GCF_047325235.1 Durio zibethinus | reverse complement strand
CCTTCAATCTCGACGATTGAATAAAAAATGGCTTATTATGATTTCGAGCAAGCCGCTATGGTGAAATCGGTAGACACGCTGCTCTTAGGAAGCAGTGCTAGAGCATCTCGGTTCGAGTCCGAGTAGCGGCATAGTATCTTCTAAAAGAGATAGAATAAGTCCTATAATGAATTTAATTCCTGATTTCCATTCCATAAAATCTAGAAACCCTCGCTTTTTTCAGAATTCTTATGATTTTTTCAACTTTAGAGCATATATTAACTCATATATCCTTTTCGGTCGTTTCAATTGTAATTACAATTCATTTTTTAACCTTATTCTTATTAGTCGATGAAGTCGTAGGACTATATGATTCATCAGAAAAGGGCATGATAGTTACCTTTTTCTGTATAACAGGATTATTAGTCACTCGTTGGATTTATTCAGGACATTTCCCATTAAGTGATTTATATGAATCATTAATCTTTCTTTCATGGGGTTTCTCCCTTATTCATATGGTTTACTATTTTAAAAAGCGTAAAAATGATTTAAGCGCAATAACCGCACCAAGTGTTATTTTTACCCAAGGCTTTGCCACTTCGGGTCTTTTAACCAAAATGCATCAATCCGCAATATTAGCGCCTGCTCTCCAATCCCAGTGGTTAATGATGCACGTAAGTATGATGGTATTAGGCTATGCAGCTCTTTTATGTGGATCATTATTATCAGTAGCTCTTCTAGTCATTACATTTCGAAAAGCCATAAAAATTATTGGTAAAAACAATAATTTATTAAATCAGTCATTTTCGTTTGGCGAAATCCAATACATGAATGAAAGAAGCAATGTTTTATTAAACACTTATTTTCTTTCTTCTAAAAATTTTTACAGGTATCAATTGACTCAACAATTGGATCGTTGGAGTTATCGTATTATTAGTCTCGGGTTTATCTTTTTAACCATAGGAATTCTTTCGGGAGCCGTATGGGCTAATGAGGCGTGGGGATCATATTGGAATTGGGACCCAAAGGAAACTTGGGCATTTATTACTTGGACCGTATTCGCGATTTATTTACATACCCGAACAAATAAAAATTTGGAAGGTGTAAATTCCGCACTTGTGGCTTCTATGGGATTTCTTATAATTTGGATATGCTATTTTGGGGTCAATCTATTAGGAATAGGTTTACATAGTTATGGTTCATTTACATTAACATCTAATTGAATTGAATAAAAAGGCTAAGCCTAACAAATACTAAGATAGGACAGCGTATATATAAGAAAACTTATTGTAAGCTGTCAAGAACCTTTTGAATCACTCCACTACTTGATTCAAAAGGTTCTAACAAAAGCCAAAGATGTCTGATTAAAATTCAATTTAATTCTTTTACCTTTTTTTACTTAACTTAAACTTAAGAGAAGAAAAAAGACTTCTTTCTTTTTTTTTCACTGTACAACGAACAATTTTAAAAATCATAGGATTACTTTTTGATTTTTTGTTTTATTCATCAAAACTATCTATAAAAATAATTATATAGAATAGTTTCGACCTTCTCACCTGATAATGAGAGGACAAAATCCGGATAAATACCAATACCTATTACTGGTAGAAAGATAGAGATCGAAACAAATAACTCTCGTGGTCCAGAATCAAAAAAATAAGAACTTTGAGCATTAAATAGCTTGTATCCATAGAACATTTGACGTGACATAGATAATGAATAAATAGGAGTTAATATCATTCCAATTGACATTACGAAAGTAATTAGTATTTTTGGCATTAAAAAATATTTTTGGCTGGTAATTATTCCAAAAAAGACTATCAACTCTGCAACAAAACCACTCATGCCCGGTAATGCAAGAGAAGCCATCGATAAGATACTGAACATCGTAAATATTTTTGGAATCGGAATAGCCATTCCACCCATTTCGTCGAGATAAAAAAGACGCATTCTATCATAACTCGTTCCTGCCAAGAAAAAAAGTGCAGCACCGATAAATCCATGAGATATTATTTGTAAAATAGCTCCGTTGAGTCCCGTATCAGTTATAGAGCCAATTCCTATAATTATGAAACCCATATGAGATACGGAGGAATAGGCTATTCTTTTTTTTAAATTCCGTTGACCAAGAGATGTTGAAGCTGCATAAATTATTTGCATTGTACCCACTATTATCAACCAGGGAGAAAATATGGAATGAGCGTGGGGTAATAATTCCATATTGATGCGAACTAATCCATACGCTCCCATTTTTAATAAAATTCCGGCTAGAAGCATACAAGTACTGTAATGTGCCTCCCCATGGGTGTCTGGTAACCACGTATGTAAGGGTATAATCGGCGATTTGACAGCAAAAGCAATAAGAAATCCAATATAGAATATGATTTCCAGTGCGGACAGGATACGATTGATTAGCTAATGTTTCAAAATTTAATGTTGGTTCATTAGAACCGTATAAACCGATACCCAAAACTCCTATTAATAAAAAAATGGAACCCCCCGCAGTGTACAAAATAAATTTTGTAGCCGAGTACAGACGTTTCTTTCCCCCCCACATGGATAGAAGTAGATAAACGGGAATTAATTCGAACTCCCACATGATGAAAAAAAGTAAAAGGTCTCGAGAAGAAAATGATCCTATTTGACCACTGTACATTGCTAGCATCAAGAAATGGAATAATCGCGAATCTCGAGTAACTGGCCAAGCCGCCAAAGTAGCTAAAGTAGTGATAAATCCTGTCAGTAAAATGGGCCCTATAGAAAGTCCATCTATTCCCAATCTCCAGTAAAAATCAAAAAAATTTATCCATTTATAATCTTCCTCCAGCTGGATTAATGGATCGTCCAATCGGAAATGATAACAAAATGCATAGGTTGTTAGAAGGAGTTCAAATATGCATATACACATAGTATACCACTTAATTAGCTTATTTCCTCTATGAGGAAGAAAGAAAATTAAAGAACCTGCAGATATTGGTAAAACTACAATTATTGTTAACCAAGGAAAATAATTCGTGGTAAAGACAAGATGCACTTGGACCAGAAAAACCCGTGCTCAAAAAAGATTTTTTTTGAGCACGGGTTTTTTCAGTAAAAAAAAAATAAAATGGATTCAAAATGTATTCAAGTGGGGTTTTCGGGAACGTATCAATAAGCTAGACCCATACTTCGAGTTGTTTCATGCCATAAATAAACTCGAACGCTCAAGAAATCTGTTGGACAAGCGGATTCACATCTCTTACAACCAACACAGTCTTCTGTTCTTGGAGCGGAAGCAATTTGCTTAGCTTTACATCCATCCCAAGGTATCATTTCTAACACATCGGTGGGGCAGGCTCGGACACATTGAGTACACCCTATACATGTATCATAAATTTTTACTGAATGTGACATGGGATCTATAATTTTTTGAACATCATAAAATTTCAATCTAGTAAACTTGTAAATGAATCATTATAGTTAAACACCAGATGAATCAACGATTTACCAGAAATTTTCTAATCAATTTCCTTCGGGATCAACTCATAAGAAAGGACCAAGATACTTTGATTTCTTACGTTTTCGAAAACATGATGTAGATTCCAACATATTGGACATGCTAATTCAAATTGGTGAATCTTATAATTTAATATTATTAATATTACTTATTCAACAAAGTTGATTGATTGATACGCGTTGATTTTCTGTTACGATAAATTGAGGAAACAATAGCTGATCCAATAGCTGCTTCAGCGGCTGCAATAGCTATAACAAAAATTGATAAAATATTTCCTTTTAATTGCCGACTATCAAAAAAATCAGAAAATGTTACAAAATTTATATTAACCGCATTCAGTATAAGTTCAAGACACATAAGGGCCCGAACCATATTTCGACTCGTGATCAATCCATAAATACCGATAGAAAATAAATAGGCACTCAAAACAAGTATATGTTCGAGCATCATTGACCAACTCCTTATCAATTTCGATTCATTTTAATATGAACAATAATTCAACGGATTTGATTGACTAGAATAGAATATAACAAAAAGAATATATTGGAAATATCTCGAATAAACGAATTTCTATTTTATATTTTATACACGAACAAGAATTCAAGGAAAATAGATGCGATAAGACAGAAAAAAGTTTAATTTGGATTGCTTGCTATTCCTAGTTAGAAAGATTTATTACTGACGAGCCACAGCAATTGCACCTATCAAAGCAACTAAAAGAATTAGTGAAATGAATTCAAATGGAAGAAAAAAATCTGTTGCTAAATGAATTCCAATTTGTTGACTATTACTTATCAAATCTTGTTCTATAATTTGGTTTGATCTTGTAGTCCAAATAATCCCGTACCATGATGTATCTAATATAGTAGTAATTAGCGAAACAAGAATACTTGTACAAATCAACGAAGTAAGGCCATTCCCAATGGTCCACAGATTAAAATTTTTATAATATTCTGAACCATTCATGAACATCACAGCAAATAGGATTAAAACATTTATGGCTCCCACATAAATAAGAAGCTGGGCAGCAGCTACAAAATGAGAATTTGAGAGAATATAGAATAAGGATATACAAACAAGAACCAATCCCAATGAAAAGGCAGAAAAAATTGGATTGGTAAGTAATACCACTCCCAGGCCCCCTAATATAAGACCCGATCCCAGAAAAACTAAAAGAAAATCGTGTATTGGTCCAGGCAAATCCATTATATGTAAAATAAGAGATAAATAAATCGAAATGCTTTTCATGATCTTATTGACCCGACCAGGAATTTTTTTTTTATGATACGTTCCTAATTGAATAAAATCCTAATCTATTAGGTGTGAATTGATCTAAGTACAATTATTGTTTCGTTTTTAATTCTTTTTTTTTGTTCGGTTCGAAAGGGTATTTTGTTTTTTGAAACTATATATTTCGAAATAATTACGAATATATTAATAGATTTTCAAGAAAAATGAATTCGAAATTCTTATCAACCAGTTAATTTGTAATTGAATTTTTATTTATTGACCAAACAAAGAGTAAAGGCCTCATTCTTTTAAGTCAAACCAAATATTCTTTTAACTTAAACCAAAACGGAACCTTAAAAGAATTGGAAATTTCTCTTTAATAGAATAGGAGGTTTACTTACTCAGTTTTTCTTTGAGGCGAATTCAAAATTGTTCGAATTGTATAATCGTCAATTACTGACATTGGTAAACGGCCCAAAGCAATTTGATTATAATTCAATTCGTGACGGTCGTAAGTAGAAAGTTCATATTCTTCAGTCATTGATAAACAATTTGTTGGACAATACTCAACGCAGTTACCACAAAATATACAAATTCCGAAATCAATACTGTAATTAAGCAATCGTTTTTTTCTAATATCCGTTTCAAATTTCCAATCAACAACAGGCAGATCTATAGGGCATACACGAACACATACTTCACAAGCAATGCATTTATCAAATTCAAAATGGATTCGCCCACGGAAACGCTCTGATGCGATTAATTTTTCATAAGGGTATTGAATAGTTACAGGTAAACGATTTGCGTGGGATAAGGTAATCATGAAACCTTGACCAATGTACCTTGCTGCTCGGACTGTTTGGTGGCCATAATTCATGAACCCAGTTACCATAGGGAACATATCGTGAATATCTATGAATAATTTTATGTTTGTTTCTTTCTCTTGTTTGAACCAAGTCATGAATCTCGTATTCTTTTTTTCTTTACAGTGAAAGAAGTTGGAAAGAAGTTGTTAATAATAGATTACCGAGAGAAATGGGTAAAAGAAATTTCCATCCAAGATTTAATAATTGGTCCATTCTTAACCTAGGTAAAGTCCATCTTGTTGCGATAGAAATAAACAAAAACAAATAAGTTTTAGCTAATGTAATAAAGATACCAATTGTCGTTCCAAAGATTCCATTCATTTTATTTATTTCAAATAGCTCAGGGACGAATACGTACGGAATGGAAATATTCCAACCCCCCAAGTAAAGAACTGTTACAAATAAGGAAGAAAGTAATAGATTTAGATAGGAAGCAACATAAAATAAACCAAATTTGATACCCGAATATTCGGTTTGATACCCTGCTACTAATTCTTCCTCGGCTTCTGGTAAATCAAAAGGTAATCTCTCACATTCTGCTAGAGAAGAAATTAGAAAAACGATAAACCCTATTGGCTGACGCCACAAATTCCATCCCCAAACCCCATATTTTGATTGCGCCTCAACTATATCAACTGTACTTGAGCTGTTAGATAATTATAGTCGATGATAACATCACTGTTCCCATCGCTAGTCCAAAACCGTACATGAGGTTTTCAACTCATACGGCTCCTCGTGGGTCACAAATAAATTTAAGGACCGAATCAGTATTATTTCTCTTCGTATGGTTGTAGAATAGATAGAGAAAAAATGGATTGGAAGGTCCAAAATTATACCAATGGAATTCTGTCTGCTATATTATGAAGAATAAAAAAAGTGCTTCTGAATTGATCTCGCCCGTTACTAATTTCAATTTTTATTTGTTGAGTAATAACTTAAGCCTTCAATAAAATACTTCTTGTAGAAATATCAATAGATATTTCAACCCATTGTTTTCGATTACGAAAAAAATTAAATATTACATTAGCTCATAAATCATGACACAGATTATATCTCTCTATATATATGAAAGAAAGAATAAAAAAAAAAAAAATATTTATTTTTTATTCTTTCTTTTTCGTTCCTATTCTTCTTTCTGATCTGAGAAAATTACGAATGGGGGCTTAAACTAAAAAATAGTAAAGGATTATTTCGTTCCTGATAGTCATTACTTTAATCGGTGGATAGGAGCATACTCTGGACCGGAATCGTGGGTAGTACTGCCTACTCATTTCTACTAATTTAAAGCCCCAATTAGTATTCTTTTTATGTTATCCAGAAATATCCTTTTTATATAATTTACATAATCTCCATTACTAATCCTTTGTGTATTTTGGTGTTCCTAACCATCCACTCATTTTTTTGTTCAATCCCCCGTTTGGTTTGGCAATACATGTATGGGAATCTATACAAAGGATAGCCAAAACTCTATACGGTTGATCTTTTGAGCCCGCTTCAAGCTAGATTGACTAATCAACCCGTCTTGGGGTAAAGACTTCTTCCACTTATGTTTTCTTCCACTTAACTCTTGTACATAGGAAATGAGATTAAATTTTTTTTTGTTTAATTTACTGCGAATTTATAAGCTGCTTTCTTTCACTCATATATAACTATCTAATTTAGTTTATCAACCTGAAGGATAATAAAATAACGAAGATATCTATTCAATCCATTCAGCTTATTTTATAGAACGAAAGGAATAGGGAAAAGAAAAGTTTATATTTCAACGAATCGCACGTAGAGATATTGATAAAACACATAGAGTTAATGGTATTTCATAACTAATCGATTGAGCAGCAGCTCGCAGACCACCTAAAAAGGAATATTTATTATTTGATCCGTATCCTGACATAAGAAGTCCAACAGGAGCAATACTTGAAATGGCAATCCATAAAAAAATACCGATATTGAGATCGGCTAAAATAAGGCGAGAGCTAAAAGGAATTACTGAAAAACTTAGTAAAATGGATATGACTGCTATAGACGGTCCAATACGGAATAAACGAGTATTTCCTCTAGATGGAAGAATATTCTCTTTGAAAAGCAGTTTTGTTCCATCTGCTAGAGCTTGAAGAATTCCCAAAGGGCCGGCGTATTCAGGCCCAATACGTTGTTGTATTCCTGCAGATATTTCTCTTTCTAACCATACAATTACTAGTACACCTATTGTGATTCCCAATACAAGAGTCAAAATAGGGACAAACATCCATATGATCCCATAGACCTCTTTTAAGGATTCCAATCTGTAAAAGGAATTGATATCTTCTACTTCTGTTGTATAAATTATCATTTCAACGATCAACTTCTCCCATAATGATATCTATGCTACCTAGTATCGTCATAATATCAGCCAATTTCATTCTTTTAACTAACTGAGGAAGAATTTGCAAATTGATAAAACCCGGCGGGCGAATTTTCCATCTCCAAGGAAAACCACTTTGATCTCCTATCAGAAAAATTCCTAATTCTCCCTTTGGGGCTTCCATTCTCGCATAAAGTTCTTGTCTCGGTAATTCAAATGTAGGAGAAGGTTTTTTACTAATGAATCGATATTCAAAATCATTCCATTCTGGATCCCTTTCTCGATCAAAACATCGGATTTCTAAATTCTCATAGGGACCCCCCGGAATTCCTTCCAGGGCCTGTTGAATTATTTTTATGGATTCCGTCATTTCACTGATTCGGACTAAATAACGAGCTAATGAATCTCCTTCTTTTTGCCACTGGATTTCCCAATCAAATTCGTCGTAACACTCATAATGATCAACTTTACGAAGATCCCATTTGATTCCAGAGGCTCGTAGCATTGGGCCGGATAGACCCCAATTTATTGCTTCTTCTCCACCAATAACCCCTACCCCTTCAACTCGTTCTAAAAAAATAGGATTTCGCGTAATAAGTTTTTGATATTCAACAATTCCTGTTAAAAAATAATCACAGAAATCCAAACATTTATCTATCCAGCCATAGGGTAGATCGGCCGCTACTCCTCCGATACGAAAATAATTATGCATCATTCTCATACCGGTGGCAGCTTCGAATAGATCATATACTAATTCTCTTTCTCTGAAAATATAGAAAAAGGGGGTCTGTGCACCAATATCGGCCATAAAAGGTCCAAGCCATAATAGATGAGAAGCTATACGACTCAACTCCAACATAATTACTCTGATATAGCTGGCTCTTTTAGGGACTTGAATATTGCCCAATTGTTCTGGTCCATTTACGGTTATTGCTTCCGTGAACATAGTGGCTAAATAATCCCAACGTGTTACATAAGGCAAATATTGTATAATTGTTCGGTTTTCCGCAATTTTTTCCATTCCTCTGTGTAAATAACCTAATATTGGTTCACAGTCAACAACATCTTCACCATCTAGAGTAACGATGAGACGAAGAACACCGTGCATTGATGGGTGGTGAGGTCCCATATTGACTATCATAAGGTCTTTTTCTGTAGCTGATAGATTCATAAGTTTTTCCTCGATTCATTCTTACATGAATTGTTGAAAACGAAAAGAAGTACATCAAAATGAAAAATATAATAAATCGACTAATTCAATCAAATTAACGATTTTTTGATTCCCGAATATCCAACTCACTAATTAATTCTTTATAACGTATGTTATTTTTCTTTGATAAATAAGACAGAAGCCGTTGACGTTTTCCTAGAATTTTACGTAGACCTCTCTGAGATAAATAGTCTTTTTTGTGCAATTCCAAATGTGAAGTAAGTCTTCGTATCTTATTGGTGAAACTGACTATTTGAAATTCAACGGACCCCTTGTTTTCTTCTTTTTTTTCTTGAAAAATAACTGAGATGAATGAATTTTTTACCATAAAACAAAAATTTCTCTCCCCCTTTTTTTGAATGTGAATTTTACTGATCAGTAATAATAATAATACCATTCATTTTAATATGCACAATGATTTTAAGTTCGTTATGAACTTTATAATTTTTTCAAATAAAATTAATCAATCCGGTTTTCAATCATAATATATGGAAAAATGTACCATTGACGAATTTTCAAACGCGGATACATATGTATCCTTACCATACTGAAACGACTGCCATTATTACTATTAAACCAATAGCGATTCATACAAGCTAAATCTTCTAATCGATAATTGGGCCAAAGAAAGAACTTTAATTTAATTAGTTTCTTTTTATCACTATCAAGATGTTTGTTTTTATTCAAAACTTGACCACAGTTTTTTACATTATTTAAAAATACTGGATTTCTATGCATACCATTTTTATCCCTTGAATTGAAAGAAATTCGAATTCGCAATTCTCTCCGGTGGTTAGGGGATAAAATATTTTCAGGAATAAACAAATCATAATGATTTTTGTCTTTATTTTCAGTCATTTTTTGATGTCTTGCAATGGATTCATCAAAATTATTTTTTTCAATATAGTTTTTTTTTTTGCGTCTTTTTTTTTTTTTGCGTCTTTGATTAATTTCATGTTTATTTTTATGAACCAATGAAATACTTATAGTTTGATATAGAATAAATTGTCCATCAATTTCTACATACCGGCGAATTGGTTCGATAATCAATACTCCTTTTTTGAGTAGGTATTGATAAGTTAAAAGTAACTTATCCGCCGAATCCATCAAAATATCCAGATTCGTTCCTCCTCTTCTAACAGAGTATAGAAAAGTTTCATTCATATTTATCAGGCCAAGAATGAAAGAATATGCTTTGATATTTTTGATTATTTTTTCATCGAAAGAATCAGCATCCCATCCGAATTGAAAATACAAATACTTTTGTAGGAATAAACGAGCTTCTCTCTTGCTCTCGTCTTCCTTTCTATGTTTTTTTGATTTACCAGAATCTTCTTCAACATCTTTTTCTTGATTGTCTGATTTACCTTTTTCTTGATCTGATTTACCTTTTTCTTGATTGGATGATTTACCTTTTTCTTGATTGGATGATTTACCTTTTTCTTGATTGTATGATTTACCTTTTTCTTGATTGGATGATTTACCATAATCTTCTTCAACATCTTTTTCTTGATTGTATGATTTACCTTTTTCTTGATTGGATGATTTACCATAATCTTCTTCAACATCTTTTTCTTGATTGTATGATTTACCTTTTTCTTCATTGTATGATTTACCATAATCTTCTTCAACATCTTTTTCTTGATTGTATGATTTACCTTTTTCTTCATTGTATGATTTACCATAATCTTCTTCAACATCTTTTTCTTGATTGTATGATTTACCTTTTTCTTGATTGGATGATTTACCTTTTTCTTGATTGGATGATTTACCATAATCTTCTTCAACATCTTTTTCTTGATTGTATGATTTACCTTTTTCTTGATTGGATGATTTACCTTTTTCTTGATTGGATGATTTACCATAATCTTCTTCAACATCTTTTTCTTGATTTGAGAGAACGGATCTAAATTTTCTTTTTTTTTTTGCATCTGATACAAGATCCTCTTTTTTTCCATTAAAATTAAAATTGAAAAGAAGTAGTTTTATTGGTATGATCCATGGTTCAACCTTATATGCATTATATAGTAGCACAAATTCTGGGAAGAACCAAAGTTCCAGATTCGATATTTGATAATTATTAAAATTATTAATCACAGTCTTAATATTTTTCTTACTCTTGGTACTGGTTTTCTTACTCTTGGTACTGGTCTTCTTACTCTTGGTACTGGTATCGACCCAGGACTCAATATCGGTCTTATTTCTAAGACAAAAATTAAGAATTCTCCAATTAAAAAATTTTCTATGCGAAAATTTCCCCGTTTTCCCCGTTTTCCCCGTTAGATAATTATGGATAGGAATATCCCCCAATATATCAAAAAATTTTCGTTTATCCATGTTGTAATTATAAGGAATCTCTTCCCTCTTATTTACTTGTAATGGTGATCCATAAGTATATGAGTCCCTCATATCTTGATATATAATAAATATATATGATAATAAATTATATCTATAGTGTTTTTTAAAATTATCTTTTTTATATTTTTGTTCTTGATTCCGTTTTTGTTCTTGATTCAGTTTATATTCTTGATTCAGTAATGAATTCGCTTGAAAATCATTTTTTTTTTCGTAATGTATTAATCTTTCTTTTTCATCTGAATCCCATTTTGTTAAATCTTTATTTTGAGCCATATAGTGTTGATTGACTCTATTTCGCCATTGTTCTGGTACTAATCTAAGCCATATACTCTGAACTAAATCGTATTGATAATCGTATTGATAATGACTCCTTAACCAGTTTTTCCATTCCTTTATTCCAGAGATTTTTTGTCTTAACCCATAATGATGTTTTAATTGGGAATGAGATATTCCTTGTTCTTCAAAATAATCTTTTATTTCATTTTTAAGAAAAAGAGATGTTCCGTGATATTGAAGGATAGGTTTGAATTTAATAACTTGGGTTTGTGATAATTTGTAAAATACATATGCTTGTGAGAGGGAGGATAAGTCACAAAAAGCTTTTGCATTTTGATTTCTAATATTCGAAAGTGAGTTTTTTATATTTTTTATAGTTGAAATAAAATGAATTGTATTTTTATTTGGTTTATTAATTCTTTCTTGATTTGCTTCATTATTGTAAATGAATTTATCAATCATTTTTTTTGTTGATTCAAGAAAAAGTTGTGGATTGGGTCTTGGAATATTAATGATATATTTAATGATATATAGAAAAATATCTATGTATATCTTTTGAATAAAAAGTTTTATAAATAAATAGAATTTACGGATTAATCGAATATTTCTTCTTTTTAATATTTTCCAAAATTTTTTTGATGATTCTAATTTCTTGTCTTTTATAATTTTTTCTATTTGATTTTTGATTGTGTTTGTTCTCTCAGTCAGATCTTTTATCTTTTTTTCTGTTAATGAATAATTTGTCCGCTCCATAGATTGAATTTGAAGGGATGATTCGTCAATCATCTTATTACTGATTATCGAATCTTTTTTAGTTTCGCCCAAATCTTTTTTAGTTTCGCCCAATTCTTCTCTCAACTCCAAAACTGGATTTCTTTTTGAAAGTTTTTTTATTATTCCCTTTACAAATGGAATTTTTGTTTCTCCTGAGACTTTTCGAAACAATTTTTTTCCTTTTTTAAAAATTTTCCATTTTTCACTTTTTTTTTCTAGTTCGTTAAAAATAGGCTGAAAAAACGAAGGCCGTCTTCGAGGAGGACCGCAAGGTAAGTCACTTTCCAGTCCACAAGCTGTTAAAAAGCAAAAATCATTCTTTTTAACTTTCTTTTTTTTCATTGGATCTTTATGCTTTTTTTTCATTGGATCTTTATGCTTTTTTTTCATTGGATCTTTATGAGAGGGTTTCAGTTTAGATCCGCGCCAAGGTTTCAGGCGAAAAGGATATAGGATCTTGATCTGGATACCTTCTGATAACCAATTTTTTGGAAAGTCTTTTGTGGAGAATTGAAGACCATTATAAGTGCATTTAACATGTATTTCTCGCTTCCAACCCTTGAAATCCGTGGACCACTCAGGAATTTGAAATAATAATATACGGACAATGTTTTTAGCTATTATCAATGAAGGTAATAGAATATATTTTCTAAAAATCGATTGGGCTATTAACATGATGCCCCTTGGTCCTTGACCAAAAAAGACGATATCCCAAAATTCTGCTGCGTCCAGCAGGAAGTCATCTGCCTCTGACTCTTGTCTTCTTTTTTCTTTCTCTTTTTTGTCTCCTTTTTGTATCTCTTCTATGCTTTCTCTTCTTTTTTCTTCCTCTTTGTCTCTTTCTTGTATCTTTTCTATGCTTTCTCTTATCTCTTCGTCTTCTTCTCTTATGTCCTCCTCATTTTCTGTATAATCAGAAATTTGTGATTCTTTGTTTTTCCATATCCAATTTCGAGATATTAGTTTTATCAGCCAAGAAATATCAGAATACAAAGATCTGAACACTCTGAAGAAGAGGCTGTCTACTCTGTCAAAAAAAAGTGGGGAATGCACATTTGATTGAAACAGTTCCCCATTAATTATTTTACGTCTTTGGGCACGCACGGCACCTTTTATTATGTCTCGACGAAAATTCGGTTCTGGCGAATATTCCATCAAAGATAGGTCGTTTTCTATATCGTTTGGTAGAAAAAAATCATCCTTTAACTCCTCCTTAGAAAAAACTATTGCGTACCGGAAGATTCTTGAACGAATTGCATAATCTGTTATCATGTGTTCCTCGCCTCCTCTATGGTGTTGTTCGAAAATGTCGAGTAGTTTGTATGACCATCGAGGAACTTCTTTACTTATTTCTTTTATTCCATTACTTATTTCTTTTATTCCATTAGATTTTTTTATAATTGTTTGATTGTCGGGATTAGTTATAACTATATTGCATAAAAATTTCAAAATTTTGACTCGATCCTCGGAATCGATATTTCCCTGTTCATCTTCTGTTTCTGTCAATAAAGAAAGTTCTTTTTCTGTTGATAATGATTTGAGTGTATCTATTGTCTGTTCATCTTCTGTTTCTGTCAATAAAGAAAGTTCTTTTTCTGTTGATAATGATTTGAGTGTATCTATTGTCTGTTCATCTTCTGTTTCTGTCAATAAAGAAAGTTCTTTTTCTGTTGATAATGATTTGAGTGTATCTATTGTCTGTTCATCTTCTGTTTCTGTCAATAAAGAAAGTTCTTTTTCTGTTGATAATGATTTGAGTGTATCTATTGTCTGTTCATCTTCTGTTTCTGTCAATAAAGAAAGTTCTTTTTCTGTTGATAATGATTTGAGTGTATCTATTGTCTGTTCATCTTCTGTTTCTGTCAATAAAGAAAGTTCTTTTTCTGTTGATAATGATTTGAGTGTATCTATTGTCTGTTCAAATTCGTAATAATCAGTAGCAAGAAGTATAACATGAATCTTATTTATCCAAAACGGATCCGTGTTTGTTTTTTCACTTAAAGGTGAAAACAATTTTTTGATTCTTCCGCGGTAGGGTCCCTGCAAGAAAGGATCATATATTTTAGGCAAGTATTTTATTTTAGTTTCATTATTAGTTTCATTATTAGTTTCATTATTAGTTTCATTATTTCTTTTAGTTTCATTATTTCTTTTAGTTTCATTATTTCTTTTAGTTTCATTATTAGTTTCATTATTA